>NC_142515.1:15199444-15356388 GCF_057876585.1 Rhinolophus sinicus
TTCTTGTATGGCTGCCTCCCTGTATCCCTGTTGGAGTCCTCACCAAGGCCTGCACAGACCAACACACCAGTCTGATGAGCCAACTGTTGGGTGATTTGGTGCTTTTGGTAACAACAGCAATGGCTCTGATGCTCCATGTGCCTCCTATGAGGACTGAGCTGTATGTTTTATATGCACCATTGCACTGATATTCCCAAGAGCCCCCTGAAGCAGGTATTCCATGCCTTACCTGCGTGCATCATCACAGTCAATATTTCTAACAGCCTTGTAAGGTAGATATTATTAGCATTCCAACATACAGATACAAAATTGAGGCTTAGGTAAGTAAGGTACCTTCTCCAAGATCTCAGAGCTCCCGAGGAGCATAGCTGGTATTCTAAACCAGGTCTTTTGGACTCTGGGACTGACTGAGCCCTTTCCCCCAACAGCTCTGGCTTATGGAGAATTTACTGGGTGCCAGGCCCCACTGTGAGCTCTTCATGTACTAAAACTCATTTCAGCTTTCACCACCCTCTGGAGGCTTTTATTTTCCTCATTTTACAGGTGAGGAAACTGAGGCCCTGAGAGGTAAAATAACTTGCCCAAGTCCATGACTAGTAGGAGGAAGAGCTAGTATTCAAACCCAGGTGGGACAGCCTCAGTGTCTGTGTATTTAACCTCCACTTTACACTAGCAGGCTTCTGAAAAAAGGCACTCACACAAAGTTATGGACACGCTGTATAATTTTTCCAGTACCTTTATCTTTCTTAAATGGGCTTGTTTTATATGACCCTAAGAAGCTGAAGTGGACAAAAAGAAATAAAGGAAGATGTACAATAATATTCCACATTCCTTTTATCTTTTCATCTTCAAGTGTTTTGGATTGCCAAAAGTGTCTCAGATTTCTTTGGGCAGCCAGTGTGGATTCTAAACCTATGGCAAACTACCCAGAACATTTTCCTACCTTCCTCTGCCATTGCTGTCCACCCCTTTCTCTTCACTCTTCCTCTTACCTCTCCCTTTGGACAGATGAGGAGAGGAGAGGATGGGTCAAGTCTTAGCATTGGCGGGAAGCTCTTCCAGAGCCCTGGTCGCTTTCTCCCAAAACCTTGATGATCAAATTCCAATTAGTTTGTAGCGGCAGAAAGAATATGGAGCTAAAAATGTACCACACAACATCTATGCGATTGAACTCATGCTGCTTTAAAAAAGAATCACACAAATCCATCCTGTAAGCGTTCCTAATATAGGCTTATGGGCTTCAGTGGGGAAAAGAACCACGCTGCACAGCAGCATTATAGTGTGATGCTATTTATGCAAAATGCACACATGCACCTATGCCTAGGACGTGTGATGACTTCTCAGAATGCACACGAGGGAGCAGTAGGGAACTCGGGGGAGATCCCACGATTTTATATACATATATACACGTACGTAAATATGATATTACTTTCATAATAGTAATACTATAGATAATAATGAAAATAACAAACCACTTAAGCCACAGCAGAAAATCAAGAATTGACAGTCCTGTTTTTAAAGTTTTTACTACCCATTTCTAACAGGTGAGCTTTTTATATCTTAGCTGCTTGCTGTCAACTTGATTTTATTTATTTATTTATCTATCTATCTATCTGTCTGTCTGTCTGTCTGTCTGTCTATCTAATATATCTATCTATTCGTTCATTCATTCATTCATTCATTCATCCATCCATCCATCCATTGGCTCCCTTCCCACTGCTTCAATGCCAGGTAGAAAAATGTGGACCTTGCATGTCATACCTTCCAGAGTCATTGTGATTCTGAGGATTAGAATGTAGAGATTCAAATTCAATCTTACCTTTTCACAGTTACTCAGGGTATTTTTCTACAGGATGACTACATTGATTTATGATTTTTCAGGACAGTTTTTGGAAGGAGGCATTGACCAATCCGAAGGGGATGCACTTCTCCACCGTCTATGAGTCCATGCTTCTCATCGCCCTCAGCTCCTACGGAGAAGGCCCTGCAGATGAAGGCTTCCAACAACATGTCTACTGAAGGCTGAGGGGTCCGCCCTTCCACAGCTCCATCTCCACAGAGAAGCAGGTCTGCCGGGGAGTCATCCTGTACAGGCCCCTGCCTTCCCTTCTTTGAGGATATTTGTGTTTGGTTTTCACATTCTCCCTCTTAGCTCCCCTCTTATTTCCCCACCCCCTATCACACACACACACACACACACACACACACACACACACACACACTCTTCCTCATCTTCCACAGCCCAGAATAAACAGTGGTCTGATGCTGCGTTGTGAAATCTACACCCCAGGAACCATGGAGGAGGACAGAGGTTACTAGGTGAGAGGCCAGGTGGCTTTTGGAGTCAGAGACATGGGCTCCCATTCTAGTTCTGCTATTTACTATCTGTAGGGCCTTGAATTGAATTGCTTAACCTCCCTACATCTCAGTCTGTTCACCTGAGAAATGGGACTGATAATGACGTCTGCCTCCAGGCTGTGGTTCTGAGTGTCTAAGAATGTAGCACATGGCAGCAGCAGAACAGAAACCAGTGGGACTCAGACCATGACAATTTCCTTTCCCAGCAGGATACCAGGACCGAGAACCAGAATGGAGCAGTCAGCAATGTGCAGCTAGGACAGGGCAAGGCAAGCCGATGGCCTGGGACAGGGAGAAGGCAGTCAGAAGAGAGAGGATCGACCAGTGGTAGTCCCAGTGTGTGTGTGGGGTCATGGGGCAAAGTGTCTGCTCCACAGAGAATCTGTTATTGAGAGACCATGGGCCAGAGCTGGAGCTGCTTCCAGTGTGGGAACAAGCTGAGCCTGAAGGTGATGACAGGCCACTGATGACAGGGGCTGCATTAGGAACAAGGCAGTCGATTGTGGACTGCAACACACACGAAAAGATGATTAATCAATGAGTATTTGGCGAGACATCTACTGTCAACTCTGTATCAGGTCTTATAAGGAAAACAGTATCTTCAGCTTAGTAGGCACCTGTACGTTTGTTGACTGAATAGTTGAGAACATGTATTGAAGACCTACTCTGTACCAGTTAGTGCAATAGGTAGTATACCTATCCTGCCTCATGTAACTATCCTTATACTCAATAGGACAGTGGCTAACCCTATTTTATAAATGTGTGAGCTGTGATTCAGAGAGATTCAGAGGTTATGGAACTTACCCTAAGTTTCACAGCCAGTAAGTAGCAGGGCCAGCCTGGCTCCAAAATCTATCATCTTTCAATTAAACCATACTTCCTCCTGTCTATGGGCCAAAGAAATGTTCCTGACATGAAGGAGCGTGTGATCCAATCAGAAAAATGAGGCCTAAAGAGATAAAGCAAAAATTGCGATCAGGTTATTAGCACCGGCCCAGGCTCATGGAGGCCCCTCCACTTTCTGTGGAATGGATGGAGAACATGTATTATGTTACACTGTACAGAGGTTGGAGAGAAATTCCTCCTAACTGAGCCAAGGGCTGTGAGTCAGCAGGCCGTGGGCCTTTTAAAACCCTGTATTTGCTTCCCTCCTTGAAGGTGAGCCCTTACTCTGCCTACCTTCACGACGCGGTGCTGCTGTGTGCACAGACCGGGAAGGACATGATAAAGCCTGGAGGAGATTTCCGGGACGGGCGGCAGCTGGGCAGCACAGTGAAAGGTTCCAATCGGACTGCACTGCAGGGGTAGTGGCTTGACTGCTGGCGGGGTTTTGTAACTCGGGCCTGCCCCCCAGTCAGTGGGGCTCTGAGATGTTGGGCTTGTGGTTTAAGGCCACCGTTAGGGCCTTCCTCACACTGAGTTATAGAATTCCTCCTTCTTGTGGGGATTCCAGTCTTCCAGAAGGGTGGTGGAGGTTAAACCTCCTAGCTGCCTTAGTCGACTCTTCCTGCTCTGTCCAGAAGGCTGTCAAGACCAGGTGAGGGGGCCTCTAGGGCATCCTATCCCCTACCCCCACCCCCCACCCCCAGAAAGTCTCTCTTATAGTTCCTTTCAAACTGGTACAGCAAGAATAAAACTCCAGAGAGTGGGACCTGCGTGCTGGGGTCTCGTTCACGATCCCTTCCGTTTCACAGCCAGTAAGTAGCAGGGCCTCATTCATGACTGGCAACCTGTAAAGATGGGGCTTAGCCTACTTGACTTTCCTTGCCAGGGCGAGGATAGGCTTGGATGTGATCTGTTTTGAAATCACCCTGGGGGTTGACTGGTGCTGTCATCTTTTTGTATTCCAGTTTTCTCATTTGTAAGACAATACCTCCTACAGCATATAATAATAATAGCTAGCATTTATAAAGGGCTTACCTTTTACCAGTCTGGGTGCCAAGAGCTTCTGTGTGTTATCTCACTTAATTCTCACACAACCCAGGAAGTAGTACTATTACTCTCTGTGTTATATTATGAAGGTGAGTAAACCCAGGGTAGAAACGTTATCTACTTGTTCAGAGTCACCAGGTTACTACATGGTAGAGCCAGAATTCAGAATAAGGCCGGCCTTTCTCTAGGGCTCATGTCTTCACTGATGTATAACATTGAAAAGTAATTAAAATGTATCTAGGGCTTGGCACATAGTATCTACTCATTAAATGGTAGCTATTTATCTTTTGTTTGGCTTATCATTTGCTTAATAAATTATGACCTAAACTTTATAAAAAAATTTAAAGAGAACAGCTGGGGCCTGCCCTTTGGGGTTTTCATAGACTCAGTTCACATTTGCCCTGTCAATACCTTTTCCAAGTAGAAATTTTAACCTGCTTCCCTCCCTTCTTTTCTTCCTGACCCTGAAGTATTTACTTAAAAAAAAAAAAGGCGGTGAGGTGAGGGGAGTCTGTTTTCCTGCTCTCAGTTTAATCTCCTCTGCCAGGTCAATTTATTTCCTCTTTCCTGCCCTTTTAGAAATTCCTAATGGTGGGAGTAGGGGCAGATGTGAAGGGCAGTGAGGCCCTTCTGGGGTGCCTGGGCTCCTTTCAGGGACTCAAGCCTGGATGGCTCACCCCCCCTGCCCCCCTTCCAAGCTGGCTTCTGCTCCCTAAGAGCTGCAGAACCGGACCTTAACAGAATCAGGATATTTGTTTCTGCTTCTCGTGTTCATTTCTGCCATTGTATCCAGCACAACAGCCCCAGAGCTAACCAGGGCCAAAGGCCTTTACACCAATTGGGAAGCGGCCCTCGGCGGAGGAGGTCAAATTAGAAAATCGAGGCCTCATCCCTTCTTTGCGCAGTGAACGTACTACACGCTGAGAGCAGCGACCCTAATTGTTGCATAGGCTCCAGCCCCTTCCCTGTGCAAACCTCGGAGGGAGCTGCACTTGACGCCCACACGCAGTACACCAGTGCGCATGTGTGCAGCCGGCATTGTGGGGCGCTGGGAAAGACATGGTACTTGAGGCCCAAAAAGCCTGCCTCTTCCTGTGTCTGGAAACTAGGGGGAGTCTTGCTTCCAAGCCGTGTTTGTTAGGAATGGATAGTGGTGCCTCCTTAGCAGGGTCAACAGGGACGAGAGGAGTGAAGTCATAAGAGCCCACAGTGCCGGGCACATAGTAGGTGCTTCACAGATGGTAATTTTATGTCCTGTCCCCAGTGGAAATAAATCAGCAATAAGTCTTATGTCAGACCACGAGTCCTAGTTTGGGGTGTGGCGGAGCTGCACTTCACTCCTCTGGGATCTCGGATGTGTCTTTTGTGCGTCAGGTTGAGCACATCCTAAGCAAGAACAAAGACCACACTGGGGCCAGGACTGAGAGCCCGGCCAGTGCCCCAGCACAAACCAAAACCAGGAAGGAAGGGCGGCTCTAAGGACAAAACTTGCAAACTCCTGCCCCAGGGCCTGGCAGTGTGGAGGGGGTGTGGTGAGGAGGGTGGGAGGGGCCTGGAGGAGGTGGCTGTTCCCAGGGCCAGCCACCTGCCTCCATGTCATTGGGCCTCCTGTTGTCCTACATGGTTGTCCTAGGGAAGCATACATCTTGGGTTTTATGGGAAATTACTTAGAAACTGTTTTTGTTTTACATGCTAATGGGCCTCCTCAGCATCCGGTAACAAAGTACAGCTGGCTGCTCAAAGTGGCCCCCGAGGCCCACCGGGGTACAACCTCTGAACTATCCCTTTTTTTCACTCTCCTTCTTGACCCTCTGTCCTAGGCCCTGAAATGGCCTCACAGCTAGCTTTCCGTGCTGGCTGCTGGGGAGGGGTTTCTGCTGACAGGACTTTGAGTCCCAGAGTCCTCTCTGTCTTCCTCACTGTGTGGAATATTCTCTTTCTAGGAATTACTGGCCCCGTGTTTGTGGACTCCCGGGGAGAAAGGTGCATGGATTACTCGGTCTATGCTCTACGGAAATCCAGAAATGGGTCCTTCTTTCTTCCTGTTGTTCATTATGACGGCTACCAGAGAGTAAATCAGGTACTGATGGGACATGTCTTCGAGTTTAGATCATACTACAGGAAGAGACCTGAGAGGAGAGGGAGGGCCTGGGAGCCTGCTGGGAAGCCAATTTGGGGTCCAGTTCCTATAGTCCACCACACATTGTCTGGTTCTCTCTGAATTCCCAAAGATTGACTTTGGGCCTTTAAGGTGCTCTTGGCCTTGATTGTGGATGTCGCTTGGCCACTTCAGATTTAAGTTTAGAACACAGCACACTTACCTGCACCTCCAGAGGAGCCTGGGCCTCCTCTGAGGATCCAGTCGGGCAGGTTACACTAGCCTGTGGTTTGGAGGAGTGGCCCTGGCCCAGGGTGGTGATGGAGCCCAGGGCCCCCAAGGGGGTTGGGTCCACAGTCCGTGAAACAGACTCTTTCAGTCAGCCTGCCTCCAAAACAGGGAGCCCAGTGGACACCAGGATCTGGATGCCATCCTGGGTTCCCAGTACTCAGGAATCCCCAGAAAAAAAAATCTCTGCTTTTGTTCTCTCAGTTATAAATCAATGATAAAACTAAAAGGAAGCCTGAAGCTTAATTCAATATCTGTTTGCCTCTACTCTCACCATCCCCAGTCCAGATTTGACACTTTCTTCTCTCCTTCTCTTATGGAATTTAAATGTATCAAAATGGCTTGGCCCAGAAAATAAAACAACCATGGCAAACAAGGTCCCCAGTATTATAGAAACCGGCATTCTTCACGCAGGGGGAGACGTTTTGGTCTGTGAAATGTCAAGCTGCTCTATAATAAGATTTACCTGCATCAAACATGGGAGAAAATCCCAGCAACATTGCAGAATTGCCACATTATCTTTTAAATCAGAAGGGATGTGGTTTAAATCAAAAGATCGAGTCAGCTAGCTATGGTACCCCACAGAAAGATACTGCATTTCCTTGAATTAGAGTACCTGAAAGCTGGATTTGAAGGGTCTAGATAAGGTGGGAAAATTGGATGGATCAGCAGACATTGGAATTAAGAGATCAAGGCCTGCTTTTTGCAAATGACGTGTGTTTTATTTGCCCCTACTATACCTGAGGTAGAGACAAGTAGGATAAATCGAGTGGGCACTGACCTTTCATTGTCTTTTTTTGTTGTTGTTAAGGCCCATGAGGAATTTCTCCACCATTACTTGGCCCCATGGCTCCTTTACGGAAGGCAGACCTGGCTGTGGATTTTACAATGAGCTCTGTGAAACTCAGCCTATTTTTACAGGTTAGTGTGGGCACTCAGGGAAGCTAGCAGGAAAGGATTAGCTATAGCAGGGCTTCTCAACAGCAGCAGCACTGATGACATTTTGGGCAGAATAATCTCTGTGTGTGTGGTGGAGTGGGGGGGTTGGGGGATGGGGCTGTCCTGTGCATTGTAGGCTGCTTAGATGCCAGTGGCTCATTACAAGCCAGTGAAACCCCCCAATTGTAGCAACCTAGAATGTCTCCAGATGTTGCCAAATATCCCCCAGGGAGGCAACATCACCCACCTCCCCTGTTGAGAGCCTCTGCTCTAGGGAAACTTGGCTCCTGAGATTTGAGGCTCAGGAACTTCATTTCTAAGGAGGTAGAAAGAGTCTGGACAGAAGGGTGTTGCCCGATGTTTAGGGGTCCAGCCCTGGAATTAGATGGATTTATATCTGAGAACAACTTTAAGGAATTGTTCTCGTTTATTAAACGTAGTAAAGGTTTTAATAAAAGGCGGTGGTGGTATTAGAAGTTATCACTGTTCTCCCCACTGGAAGTTTCTATACAAAGGGAGAGGTGAGTGCTGTTGCTACGGAGACCAGAGAGGAGGTCAGAAAAGCATTCCTGGAAGAGACAAGTCTGAGAGGACTCAGTGTGTCCTAACTTGGACGCGCACCTGGACAGCTTTTGAGGCATGTGCTTGGCAGGGCCAGGCTGGGGCCAGAGTGTGCTCACTTCTCTTAGGCAGGCCTGAGTAATGGGTGATATGTCTCTGCCCTCCAGCTATGACTGCTGTGATTCTCACCATAACCCCCCTGATTTCTGTTTTGGGAGCTGTCATCGTAGGTCTGATTTTAAGGATGCAGAGGGGAAAGTGGCTGAGACCAAATCAGGACATTTGGTGGCAAATCGATTATGACGACATCACCATCCTGCCCCAGAGCAAGGTGAGGCCACACCTGGCCCAGGCATCCACTTTGCTGCTCACTGCTGGTGATTTGTGGAAGGGACATCATCTAGGAGCTTGTGAGAGCAGAGGCTGACATTCATAAAGTGAGAAATCTCAAGCCCTGAGTTCTGGCTCTAGGCCTACCACTTCCTTGCTGCATATCTCTGAGGATGTCATTTCTGAACCTCAGTTTCTGAATACTTAAAAATGATCAGGCGGTCTCTAAAATTCCCCTTCAGCTCTATTACCCTGTGGGTGTAAAACTCTGTATATCCTGCTAAATATTAAAGCTGTCTTCTGGGGAGCATCTAGTTCTTTTCAAAACCATATTAACTACTTTAATCTGATGACTAAAACAATAAGGTCCATTTGCTCAATTCACGTGTTGCACATCTACTGTAGGCAAAGCGTAGTGCAAAGCACGGGGATACACTACAAATGAGATGCCTTCAGAGGGAGGCAGGTGCTCTGAGAGGTGTCTTCAACGTGAGACAGAAGCCCGGCAGGTGGAGGAATGAAATGTCTCAGCATTGGGAAGACTTCAGAGAGGAGGTGTGGGGGCAGAGCGCCAGAGAGGAGTTTCCAGGCTCTCGGACTCACGTGGAAAGCTGCTGGCTCGGGTTGTAGATGGCCGTCAGCTGTGGCCCTTGAGCCATTGGCCACTAATATAACTGCCGCGGCTTCGTTAGGGAGTGGAGTCAAGGGAAGTCGAGGAGAGAGTCGGTTGGTTGGCAGAAAGCGGACAGCAGGTTGCACGTCGTGTGAATCCAGCCTCTAGTGAGACTATAGCAGTATGACTCCCCTACCTATGGCTCCGTGGGTGTTCCCTTTTGGCCTTACCATATCCTGCGTTCTTATGTGGGGAGCGGGAGCTGAGACCCCGCAGGCCGCCCCGCACGAGGTGGGGCGTGACATTTGGGTCGAGTGGGTTACCAGGAGAGAAGTAAGTAAGGTGTGCCAAGGTGTAGGGTGCTAGGAATGGGAGGCTTGGCACACACATAATAAGCATGACATTATTCGATAAGTATTAGGTTGGTGCAGAAGTAATTGCAATTTTTGCAATTATTTTTAACCTTTTATACTGCAATTATTTTTGCACCAACCTAATATATAACATTTATATAACTTCAAAAAGTACTGCCCTGCCTGTTCTATATATTTTAGCTTGCAATTTTGGAGTGTCTTTTCTTTCTTTCCTTTTTTCTTTTTTGTTTTGTTTTTGTTATTGATATTAAGCAGTATAATCTTTGCAAGTGCATCTTGATGATTCTGGAGCATTTATTGCCTTATCAGAAATGTTAGTGAGAAATGTTCTTTAGAGTATATAGACTTGAGTTTGTATACTTTAATAAGAGCTGTTTGTTCCTGGGAAGAGGGTGAAAGAGGGGATGAATTTCACTTTCAGCTCAATTTATTAAAAACCCACAATTGAAATACATTTTATTTTAAAGATCAGCAAATTCACAATGTCAAAGTGCTTGCTCAGGAGTACATGCTACGCAAGATACTAAGAGAATAACAAGATATGTAGATCTACTGTTGAATCAGAATTTATGTGCTTGAACAAATATGTGAATCTTAAATATCGCAAAGCAAAAAAAAAAGTGTTTTAGAATGTTATTGCTTGTTTAAAAAGTGCAAAAATTAGACTGAGGTGTGCAGGTTGGTTCTATTGGACATTTAGGTTAATTGTAAACATAAGGAATGGGTCAAAATCAAACATTCCTCTTGTGATATGTATATCTTGTTCCTGTTATATTGGCTTTATTTTCAAAATTGTAGTTTGTAGAATTAGTTTCCTTTTATTGGTGTTCTTGCATAAACTATTCATTCAATGAATGAGTTATGACCTTCAAAATAGAAAAAGGTGACTTGGCAAGTACCAAGTCTGGGAGTCTTCAATATACTAAGACCAGGGGATGGGAGTTCATTAGTAAGTCATTTTCAAATGTCCCTGGGGATTCTGGGGTGCACTGGTCTGGTCTTGAGGTGAATAATTGATTAAGGGTGCAAGTGTGGTAGGGAGGAATTCTGAGCCTTCCTCTCTCCTTTTCAACCAAAGCAGCTCTGATGTCCCTGGTTTCTACCTTAGGGTTCCAGGTGAGACTCTCCTTGAAAAACAGGTTTCTTCAGCTGTAAGACATTCCCTGTAAGACATGGTGAGATGTCCACTTAGGAAAATAACTCACGTCACACATGTAGTTAAGTACCAGACCAGAACTTGAGTTTGGGTAGTCTGACTCCAGAGTCTGCCCTCCTAACCATGACACTATCCATGGGGGTACAGACACAAGAGCAGTGTGTGTAGTAGTTGGGCACTCACACCTCGGGTCAGAGAGGTCAGGGTTCATGTCCTGCCTCTCCCATTTATTATCTGTGTGACCTTGGCATTTGTCTATCAAATGCACATTCTGCAGTGCTTGGTCATGCTATTGAGCGTGACTGAATCATATCCTGTTTTACAGCCACCCCAGAGAGGGACACCTGTGTCGAAAAGGGACAGTGGCAACTCGGCTAGTGTGATGATTTCTGGGGACTTCAGCTCCTTTGTCAAGGGAAGAGCTCCTGTATGCCCCAGTAGGGCTTTACCAGGTACTTTTGAGATCAAGGTGGCTGCATGAAGGTCTTAGTGTGTGTACCTGTCCCATTCTCTGCATGTCCTTTCTGTCAGGCTGGGTATTCTGCATCAGGGGACTTCCTCCAAGTAAAAACTAGGCAGTATTGTAACTCCAGACTGGTGCTTCTCAACTTTCATGTGCGTCGGAATCATCAGGGCTCTTGTTACAAAATAAATTCTGGTTCAGCCGGTCTAGGGTAGGGCCTGAGAGTCTGCATTTCCCTTAACAAACTCCCAGGTGATGCCTATGCTGGCTTCTGTATTAGACTCAGCTGTGTCCAGCAGAACTTTTGATGAATATGGTAACATTCCACATCTGCTCAGTCCAATATGGTCGCCACCACCATCAGGTGACTATTGAACATTAGTGTGACTGGGGAGCTGAATTTTAAATTGTATATCATTTTAATTAATTTACACTTAATTGGCACCATGGGGCTAGTGCCTATCTTATTGGCCAGTATCGTCCTAGAGCATGAATTGTTTCACCCTTGGTGCTTTCGCCCTGATAAATCAGTTGTGGGTATTGATGCTTCTCCAGCAGAGAAGTCTGCAGTGGAATTCCTTCCCACCCGTTCTTACCCTCTTTTCCATCCCCCCAACCAGTATGGTTGCTAAGAACTCCTTCAGAAGGTCAAAGGTCCTGGGGGAAAATTTTGTAAAGCGAAAAAAAAAAAAATTGATATTTATTCTTTCAAATGAAAGTCCCAGAAAGTAAGGGCAGAAAGCTCCAAGCAAGGGAGGATTTACGCTCTAAATAGGGTTTAGCAGAGATTGGAGCCAAGTCACTCCCTAGGCAACTGCACCTATTTTTCTAAATGTTTACTTGAGTTTTCAAGCTACAAAAAACCTCCTTGGATATTATCACCCATAAACCCCTAAGGACCTCCATTCATACAAAACTGTGTGTTATACAGTCAACTCGCCATTTCGAGATGGAAACCAACAGTCGACAGCATATCACTATTGGTTAATCTTCCTAAAATGTTTCCCCTCCTCTCCCTCAAACCTCATACATCATACAGTCAACATGATTCCCCATGTGTGTTGACTGTAACACAGTTTCCAAACTCTTTCACCAGGGGCTCAAGGCTCTCTACAGCCTAGCCCCAATCTACTTGCAGAAGCTTTTTTATTTTTTTCTTGGCCTAGATCCTATAGTCATCCAATTGGTCTTGCTGATTATGCCATGTATGTTTCATCCTCAGAAAATGCGACGGCTGCTGCCCCCTCCTCCATCCCATCTGGAACCTTCTTATTCTTCACTGTTCAACTTAGTCAGCACCTCTTCCGAGGAGACTTTCCTTCACCCCATAGGAATCCCTTCCTCTTTGGAACTCCCATCCTAGTCCTGAGTCCTTTGCAATTAATTCCATACTAAAAGTGGCAGATGTCGGGTTGACATTTAACTCATACTGAGGCTTGCCATCTCTTGTGTCCAGATTCTATCCCTTCTTCTGCCCAGATCTTTCCAGGTTGTTCTATGTTCTATGTGGTGATTAAGTGACTCTACAAGCAGACTCAATAAGTAATAACAATAAGGTATGGCACGTACTGAAAACTTGATATGTGCCACGCATTAAGTAAACAGGGTTACATAGTTTAACTGATTTAATCCTTGACACAACCATATGAGATAGGTATTACTTTTAATCTCCAGTTTTTAGATGAGGTGATGGAGGCTTGGAGGCATGAATTCCTTGCTCAAGGTTATTCAGGTAGAAAGTGGTAGAAATGAGCTTTGGACTAGGTGTCTGACTCCAGACTTACACTGATGACCTCAACTCACTATTTCTCTGAAGGATAAAAGGACATTATTGAAGAATAGAAAGTGTATTATTGGAGTCAGATGTTCTGGTTGTACCACCTACAAATGTGTGACTTTGGACAAGTTACCTAACCTGGGCCAGCCTATCTGAAATGAGCTAATCATTCCCACCTTGTAGGACTGTGATGCCTAGTAAATGGGATAGTCTATGTTGAGCAGCTAGCTCAGTGCCAGGACATAGCATAGAGCCCTCCCGATGGCTGATTTGGGCATTGGGGAGCTTGACTATGCCTTTCTTAGGCTGATTTCTTCCCAGTCTTCCTGTTCCCCTTCCTAGCTGTTTCAGAGTCGAGCTTTTTCTGGATCATCTTGGGTTAAGAACATTCCACTTTATCTCTGGTTCCAGGGAAACCATGTAGCCATCTGCTATGTTGGTAACCAAGCGGAAGCCTGGATCAGGAAGCCATCTGTGCTGCAGGAAATCCGGCTGGTGAGGCCCCGGCCTCTGGGAGGAGACCAAGTGGCGCTGCTCTCCTGCCCTCCGTTGCCATTTCCCTGTCCCCCCTGGGGTGGAAGTAGCCCCAGTCCAAAGGAGCAAGGGTGGAAAGCAGCTTCCCTTCACCACTGCCACAGTCCCCTGACGGCCCCTACTTTAGACCTCAGACCCTTTGGCCTGCAGGTCCCCAAAGCCTGGGGTCCCTCCTAGCCTCGCTCTTTTCCCTTAATTCTTCCTGGCCTTAATTCTGCCTCTTCATCCTTTGTGTCTGTGATGGCTGCTCACCTCCCTTGAACCTGACTCTTGGAGGGAGTCAGGTTCATAGGGTTCGACTTCTTGCTGCAAATCTACGATCTGGCCCACACACTGGCATTGACAGCCATAAACACCGGGAAGCAGGGCTGGGCCTGTTGACAGTGATGTGATTTTAGTCAATCTCCATGGCTGAGGTTAGACTTTGATCATTCCTGTGGTTTATTTGCTGGAGGCAGACTGCCTGGATTTGCCTCCCAACTCTGCCACTGATAAGTTGTATGACCTTCCACCCGTTACTTTACCTCTTGAGCATCAGTTTCCTCACCTGTAAAATGGGAGCATTCATAATTCTTATCGCACAGGGTCTTTGCGAGCATTAACTGAGAGTATGTAAAGCACATAGCATAGTCCCCAGCACAGAAGGCATACTATAATCATAAGCTATGATTACCATTATTATTTTCAGGTGTATGAATTAAGGCACAAAAACATTGTTCCCTTCTTTGGCATTTGCACAGAACCACCCAACATCTGCATTGTCACCCAGTATTGCAAAAAAGGAAGTCTTAAAGTAAGTGAAATACAAATCTCACCTTAAGTTTGATTAGCAGCGGCTAATAAAGAACCTGATCAAGTTCTTTCGTCCCTTCCTCTAAGAACAGTTACTCTCTGGTCTAATTGCAAGATCTGAATTATCTTGTTGGGCCAGTGGGGATCAAATTATCAGTGGAGTTGCCAAGTGTCTGGTTTCCTTTGTCCTGGGTGGAAACTGTCTGAGCTTGGTTTCATCTCCAAGGCTGTCACAGCTACTCCTGAATTGCATTCCTGGGCCCATCCTACCCGTGGTATGTGACCATTAGCTTTTTGCTGGGAACAAGGAAGTGTTTGTAAAACTCAAGACTGCGTAGCTTTCTCAATATTGAGTCAGGTTGTGGTATTTCCTGGGAAATATTCATTTACTAGATTTAGAGTGCTCTGTGTCAGCTTTTATTAGTTCTGATCAAAACCATCCGATGTATTAGAACCAAGTCCATTCCATATATGAAGCTCACTGTGCTTCAGGTTGAATCACGGGTGATATTTTATATACTTGTTTTTCAGGATGTTTTGAGAAACTCAGATAATGAAATGGATTGGATATTCAAGCTCTCATTTGCATATGACATCGTCAATGTGGTATAGCATAACCTTATTTAAAGAACAAATACCATAGTGTTTTGGAGTTTTTCTGTGCCTTGGATTAAATTGAACTGTAATCTTTCCTGAAAATTCTGGTTCTCCTCAGCTCTCTTCTCTTCAAAGTGATCCCACTTCTAAAATCTACCATTTCAGATTGTCCATTCTTTTCTCTCTCCCTGATCTCAAGTAAATAACAAGAGAATAAGTATTTTGCACTAACGTTGGAAGAGATGCTAGGTTTACCCAATCAGGAAAGAACTGGGTACGTATTACATTTTAGGGTAGAACCTTTTACTCCAAAGAAAATCTAATTAAAGCAAGCTGGAGTTGGGGATTCCTAATACCCCTTCCTTCTCCCATGTCCAGAAAATTGGGATCAGTGCCACAAAGCTGTTACCCAAGGGACACAGATCTGCAAAAGTATATAAGGAGGCAGAATCTTTACTTTGGGCAAAGAGGGCTGTGGAGGCTGCAAAAAAGAGGCCAATAGTAATAATAATAATAGCTCAAATATATTTAGTGTTTTTTTTGGCTCAAATACTTTCTAGCACTCTGTATATATTAATTTGCTTAATTCTCACAATAAAATCTAAGGTAGGTCTGTTATTATCCCCATTTCACAGATGGGAGGTAAGTCAGGTGGGCCATGTCAGCATGGACCAGCATCTTGAGGCTGATCTCCTCAAACTGGGCTGAAATATAGCTGCTCTTTCTAAACTCACGTTATCTGTTTTTACCGTAAGAGAGGAAGACGCCAGTGAGCTAGGAGTGGGTGCTGGTGAGCAGGCCCCAGTCTGACACCTGGGCAACAGGGCAAGGGCTGGTCATCATCTGCCAATCAATAGTCCATCCATCGACCAATAGTCTCCTGTGAACAAGACTCAGCCTGGGTGTTGTGAGGGGGACATTGGTGAAATATAATGTCCTTCTGGAGCATAGGGACAGTGACTCATTGAGTGGCTTCTGACTTTTGGTCGCTTCTTTGGACCTCCGCTTCCCTGTAGGTTTAATATGAGAGATGAGTGTGACCTGATTGACAGCCAAACGCTTCTCTTTCTCAAGGATTTAATTGTTCTTTGTTTCTCAGGAGCTGAATCTTAATGGCCTTGTGAGATTTCGATGGCCTAGGCCCTCTTGGGTAGCCAGCGTATTGTAACCAAGCAAGTTAGACAACCAGAAGCCTCCTGTGATTGCGTCTCCATGTACAACACTGGGCCACCACTGTTATCATTTCAGTCAGCTTTACTGAGCATCTGTTAATAGTTTACCTTACTCTGGGCATGTCTGTAGGAAGACCAGGACTGTTTCCAAAGTTAAATGGCTTAAAATCTAGCTAGAGAATAAAGTTAAAAAACAGGAAATATACATATAAAATTATTTCAGTGGTGGTGGTACAGTTACAAAACAGGAGAATCGGATGTAGCATTCTCTCCTACTCTGAGTTCCTCTCTCCTTCCCTTCTGCCAGTTTTCCCTTCCCTCCCCAGCAAGCTCAGGGACATACTCTCAACTTCCAATGATCTGTCTCCTGCCCCATTCAAAACAGTTGACATCATTTATATTGGGTGTGAAGAGAAAGCTAGTAAATTCTCACCAAGGTGTGCATGCCCAGTACATTTAGTCTGTGTCGGTGTGGGCATTTGGCTTTCAAGAAGCATTAAGCCAAAGGTTTCTCTGGAGAAATTCTGGAGTGGGTGAGAGTGACAAGGAAAGACTCTCCCTGATGATCATCAGCTACTCCGGGTCACTGAGTCTGTCCCCTACTCCATGCCAGAAGGACAGCTTGGCACCTTGCTTCGGAAGGATCGCTGCCTCTCGAAATGGAGTGTGCACCTTACGGGCTTGTGTGAGGAAGTCACAGTAAGCTAGGTCAAGGCCCAGGTAGGCCCCTCCAGGCCAGTTACTCTGCCGGCATTCCTGGAAACGGGACTAAGAATGACAGAAATGTCACTGCAGCCTCTTAGCGCTTTGCCGTGGGTGCCTTTGACATGAACCCAGTCACTGAGTCAAGTTCTGTGGTCAGGCTGTGCTTCTGCCTGTCACATACCAATCATGAAAGCAATTCTTCTCCTGACGTCTATTTGACGAGAACTACCTCTGTACCAGGTATCAGAGAGATTAATATTAATATTTACTCCATTTCAAGAAGACATAAAATGAGGCTTAGTAGGTAAAGTAACCAGCCCAACTGGTAAGAGGCAGATTGGGGCTTGCAGCCCATCTGTCTCCACAGGTTGAGTCTTTTCTTCCACGCTACGCTTCCTCCTTGCCAAGTACCAGAGAGCACAGATGTGGGATCCAGAGATAGGGGCCCTGTGGGCCACCCCCAACTTTCCAATAGGGAAATGAATATAACTAACAGACAGGTAGGTGATAGAATTGCCAAAATGCATAAAATGTGGTTCATAAATCGTGCATCTCTCATATAGTTCTATCTGTTCTATGACAATATACGTAGAGTCATGCATTTCCATCAAGATAGAAAAACAACAACAAAGAGATACGTGCTGTCTCCTGGAGAGCACTATGTAGGATTCCGGGTGTCCCCAAGCAAGTCACTTCTGGAGCTCATTAATGGAATGAGCTCTGCCAATGTCCTTAGATGTCAGGGGGATTCGGCGGTGACCAGAATGTTAGATGGCTCATGCCTGGGGGGAGCCTGGCACTAAGAAGGGCAGGGACGGTCGTGTGTGTGTGTGTCAGGGGCCTGCAGCAGTCTCCCTGAGGTCAGACAGAACTCTGGATTGGACATAGGTGTCCCCAGATTTCAAGCCCAGACCTAGGCAGTTGGAGAAATTCCAGAGGGAGCCCCAGCCAGGTCCGCTCCAGTTGAGTGGGTTGCATTTCTAAAATGTGATTCAACTTTATAATCTCAAAAACAAACAAGCCACATTGATACAGAAACATGACCTCGGGAATTTTTTTTTTAGTGGGGGGTGCATGGGTGATGTATCCACGTCCTACGTGTTTCCTTATTGCTTTCTGTATTAGCCTGTACTTCTAATGCAGTATTGGCTCGGGGCTCTGCTAATGCGGATGGTGACTCAGCCTGTCATCACTGCTGGAGGAAGAGGTGAGTCCCCCAGCCAGTGCGCAGGAGGCCCGAGGACCCTGGCCCTGGGTGCACTAGTCCATTAAGAGCCCTCGCTTCTGTTCCTCCTTGTTGGAACATTGAGGGTCAGTGCTTCCTCATGGCCACACCCATGGGTGACTTCACCCCCTTCTCAGCTGGGCTTGAGAATCATTTGAACCTGGCTGTTCTCGTATGAGGGTGTTACCTTTGACCCACCCTCCCCCTCCTCTACAATCACCCAGGGCCCTGGAAACAATAAAATCGAGTGGTTTAGAAGTGGCTGGTCTTCCAAGGCAACCCAGCCTGGCTGTATATCTCAGCTCTGTCCCCACTCCTTGGGAACAGTTTAAAACCCCAAGTTTCCTCACTGGGAAAGAGAGAATGAGAATATTAACCTGCCTCAGGACAAGCTATATAAATGTACTCTCTTCCCAGAACCTCAGTGCGTAGTGCAAAATACATCTCCTATAAAGGTTTCTTGTTATTTATTTGTTCATCACGAATCCATATTACAGTGTGGATGTCCATGGAACCTTGTGGTAAAAATGAAATACTCAATCACTTCTCACTTGCTGCCCTTCATAGGCGTATCTCGTCAGCAAAGGGGCCGTTGGGCCATTGGTCACCAGGGTGGACTTGAGAATCACACTGCAGAATCCCCAGTGCAGCCCCACGGCTGGCCAGCTGTGTGACCTGAGCCAGTTTCAATTTCTCGGTTTTCCCCTTTTCTCGCCTGTAAAATGAGGTTGACAATAATACCACCTACCCCCTCAGGGTCACTAGGATTACATGAGCTAGTTTAAGTAAGGGACTTAGATGGATACTTGGCATAGGGTTAGCACTCTAAACTTAAAAAAAAAAAAAAAAAAAAAAAATCTGTTAACAGCTTTGAGAGACATTGTCGTTTTTATTTTTGCCCTGAAACCTCTTGGCTGAGGCAGGTATGAGGAGGCCCAAGCTACCCAGGCCAGTGCAGGTAGAGTGGCTCCAAGACAGCCCGTACCGGTGACATACTGAGGCTATCGGCTTTCTGTGAGTTTCCAAACTTCAGAAAGTATTCTGAAAATGAATGAGTCAGGGATTCAGATGAAAGATATAGGAGCCTTGATGTCAGCATTTTAAGTCCAAGACACTGGAAATGTTGAATGAATATTATTTAAGTGCTTTCTCATGAACTCATCAAAGAAGGTAAAGTAAAAAACAAAATAAAATAAAAATTAAAAAATAAAATAAACAAAATGACAAACAATGGGTCCGTCTAGCTCCCCAAACTATTACAGTTTGCTTCTGGAATGCAGTTGGCCCTTTCCCTTTAATCTTCATTTCACCACTTCTAGGTCTGCCCTTGGAAATATCGGAGAAATACAAACGTCTATTTCTCTAATCACGTTTCAAACACAACAGTCCTCGTTTTCCAAATCGATCTCTTCTGCTACCTGTCCTCCCAATATAATTGTTTTCCTCCTCCACTAGAGCACTTTCTTCGAGCCCTTCCCTGCCCGTGGAAGGACCCACCCCCTCTGCCCTCATCTCCTTGTTGAATGAGAATTATCCCTGCCTTTCTTCTTTAAAATTAAATGTATTGGGGTCACATTGTTAATAACATAAGTTTCAGGTGTACAGTTTTTATAATACATCATCTGTATGTTGCATATTCACCACCCAAGGTCTAGTCTCCTTCCGTCACCATATATTTGACCCTCTTTACCCTCTTTATCCTCTCCCCACTTCCCTTCCCCTCTGATAGCCACCATACTGTTATATTTGTTTTGTTGGTTTGTTTGTTGCTTTCTGTTTTATGTCCCACATGTGAAGTCATATGGCTCTTGTCCTTTTCCATCTGACTTATTTCACTTAGCATGATGTGCTCAAGATCCATCCATGTTGTCACAAATGGCAGTATTTCATCATATTTTATGGATGAGTAGTATTCCATTGTATATATGTACCACATTTTCTTTAGTCATCCATTGAAGGACACTTGGGTTGTTTCCATGTCTTAGCTATTGTATCACTGCCTTTGTGACTCCCCTTAGCAAGCTTTTCTGATTAAGCACATATTTTTGATCATATTTGCACAACATTTGCATTATAATTTACAGTGGATATTTACTTTGTGTCATGAACCATGCTTGGTGTCTCACATGCATTATTACATTTAATTTCCACAGCTACCCTATGAGGTAGGGATCATTGTTTTCTCCATTTTGATGAGAAGAATGAGGCCTACAGGGGTAAGGCAACCTGCCCTCTACGAAGTGGTAGAGCTGGGATTTGAACTCAGGAGTCTGACCACTAGGCTCTGTTTATCTGAAGCTGGCCTTGCCTTCATCACTCCACACAGAGAGGCCAGATGTTGTTTTCTCCTTTTTGGGTGTCATGCCCAGGTTGACCCTTTGGGTGAGACGCTGCGTCAGTGGCTCTTGAACGTAAAGATGGGCATGGGCCCTACGCAGGGTCTGTGCATCTGTGTTTCTGTCCATCTTCCGGGGGTTTCCTTCGGCACCTGCTCTAATTCATTTGCTCATTTCACTCTCCCAGGGCATGCTGTTCCTCCACAGGAGCCCATGGGGTCCCATGGCAATCTGAAGCCTTCCAACTGCCTGGTGGATGGATGGTCGGATGCAGGTGAAGCTGTCAGGATTTGGGCCATGGGAACTCAAGTATGGTCGGATGTACAAAACCTGTAATGAGAAGAAGATGGACCAGTCAGGTAACCACTGGCAGGTCTTGTACCACTAGCTATCGGCAGTGGTCAGGGCTTCCTTACCCCATCTCTGTTTCCTGATGCTCACGTGCACAGGTGCCTGCACGTGGGGTTCCCTCTGTAGCTGACGGCATGTGGCTGTTCGGTTCACCCAAGGAGACGAGAAAAAATAGCCCCACGGGTGTCATGAGTCCATAGTGTGATGTCTGAGTTAGGAGACCAGTTCTCATCCCAGCTCAGCTGGGTGACCTGAAGCTAGTCACTGTCCTTCTCTGTGGTCCTCTGTGTCCCATCACCTCTTCTTCTCAGTGTAGAATGACGATCTGCCAGACACTTTAAAGATGAGGAGTTCGGCAATCGTCTGTCCTCTCTGTGCTCCAGTGTCACTTGAGAAGCTTTTAAAAATATGTAGGTGGCTGGGTCCCACCCCCTATCAACTGAATCAGAATATCTGAAGATGGGGTCTGGGCGTTGTATTGTTTTTGAAACGTGCCCAAGTGATTCTGATGCTCATCTTAAGACCAGACCCACCACCGGGAGGGTAACCCTCCTTTTCACATGAGCAAATTGAGTCTTGGGGACTCTTCCTATGTGTCCAAAGCTAGCTGAGCGCTCATGAGTCTCACTCACACACAGCCGTGCCCTGTGGAGCCCAGTGCCCTCAACCCTGACCGCCTGTCTCTGGAACAGCAGTTTTGCTGAGTGCATGTGGGGAGGCTTCTGTAACATGGGGTGAGATGGTGTCGGACAAAAGCACAAAGGGAGCAATTTTGAAAACTTCTTAGTAGCCACTCCCATGGACCCATCTCCCAATATATTTTCTTTCTGTGATTATATCCTACAGTAACATACACCTATCCACCTCCCTGCAAAAAGAAATGGAGGTATATAAAATATCCGTAATGGACAGAATGCAGACTGGTGGTTCTAAGGGGTTGGGAGCAGAGGGGAACAGGGAGAAACCGCTTAATGGGCACAGAATTTTATTTTGGGGTGATGGAAGTGTTTTAGGTAGAGGTGGTGGTTGCACAACATTGCGAATGTACTAAATGCCACTGAAATGTTCACTTAAAAATGATTGATTTTATGTTATGCAGTCAGTACAGAAAGGGAAAAGGAAAATGAAAACCTCCTGTAATTGCACAGCTCTGAGTTAACCACCGTTAACACGTCAGTGCGTGTCCTTCCTGATTATTTCTCTCTATTCTTGTCCACAGACCCCTAATGCCCTGTAAGTCAGGCACCATCAGGGCTGACTTCTCAGGAGCTGGATGCTTTCATTTCCCCCGCGCTACCCTGAGGCACAGGGACAACTTCCCGGATCGCTCTGGCAGCTCTCTCTCTCCATGTCTCGTTGCTTTGCAGAGCTCGATTGGACGGCTCCAGAGCTGTTGCAGCTCCCAGAGGCACCCCGGTCAGGCACCCCAAAGAGAGACATTTACAGCTTTGCTGTTTTGATGAGGGAGCTGATCCACCATCAAGACCAGGGACCTTTTGGCGATCGCTGTGAGACACCAGATGGTAAGGCTGGGAGCGTCTCCTTGGCAGGCTTTGGTCATCAAGTTTAGCTTGTAAATGATTATTTTATTGATTGTTTTAGAAAATGTTTATTCATTTGCAATTTAGTTCATTCTTATTTTTTTTCTTTTTAAAATTTATATTAAAAAAAATTAGAAAACAATTGCAGTTTGGTTAAAAAAAAAATCAAGGAACTCAGAATTACGTAATTTATTCTAGAACAGCAGCCGGATCCCATTGGACGACCAGTCAGATAGCGTTGCTTCTCTACACCACATCCTGCCCTGGCTACCCATTTGGAGCATGAGAACTAAGTCCTTGCAGCAGGCACAAGACCACAAAGGCCTCTAAATTAGCCTCGGTGACCTTCTGTGTTACCGTCTTAGGGCCGGCGTCATAAATTACCACAAACCTGCTGGCTTGAAACAACAGAAATTTATTCTCTCACAGTGCCAGAGGCGAGAAGTCCCAAGTCAAGGTTCAGGACGGCTGTGCCCCCTAACGAAGCTCAAGGGGAGAGGCATTCTTTGCCTTTCCCAGATTTCGGTGGCTGTCTCAGCCTTCATGGGCTTGTGGCCACACGGCCTCCTCCACTGAATATCTCTTCGGTTTGTATCACATAGGACACTTGTCATTGGACTAGGGCCCACCTGGATAATCCAAGGTGGTCTCCTGGACCCCAGCTACTTAATTCTATTTTACAAAGACCTTTTTTGTTGTTGTTGTTGTTGTTGTTTTTGTTTTTCCAAATAAGGTCTTGGCCACAGATTCTGGAGACCAGCACATGGAGGTCTCTCTTTTGGGACCACCATTCCTAATTCGGCTACAGCACACTACGCCTTTTAAATTCCATCTCCCATGGCTCACGTCGTTCAGTCCCACTGGCCACCTTCACGGGCCTCCAACACACCAGACACATTCCCACCCCAGAGCTTTTGCACATGATATTTTCTCTGCCTGAGGATCTTTCACCTCATATTTGCCTATAGAGGTTTGCTTCCTTATTTCTTAAGGACTACACAATTTTTCATTGTAAGGACATGCCATATATTACTGATGGTTGTTTGCCATTTTTTGCTATTGCAAATCACTGCTATCAGCAGCCTTGTATCTTTGTGGACATGTGTGACTGTTTCTTCAGGATAGATTTCTGTCCATGAAAATGAACAGATAAGTGTATGTTAAATATGTTTAAATTTTTTGATAAATGCTGCCCAATTGTCCACATACAAAGGATATAATCAGGCTTTTTTGTTTTGGTTCTTTGCTAGGTTGTCTCTTAACGCATTCCACTAGAGAATTGTAGTAGGAAATAGAGGAAAATTTGATCAAGATTAGAAAAATGGAACCCCTTGGAAGTGTTATTTTCCACCTTAGCTGCACATTGGAATTACATGGGGAACTTTAAAAACTACTGATACCTGCATCTCAGCCTCGGAGATGCTGATGCCTGCCCGGCATCACGGTTTTGAGAGCTCCTGGGGGTGCTAATATGCAGCCCAGGTTGAGAACCATTGTCTTGGAGAGAGGATAGGGGTGTGTGTGTGTGTATGTGTGTTGTGTGTGTGTGTGTGTGTGTGTGTGTGTGTGTGTGAGAGAGAGAGAGAGAGAGAGAGAGAGAGAGAGAGAGAGAGAGATTGTATGTAAACCCAGCCCACCTTTCTCTCTTGTTTTTTTTCTTTTTTTCTTTTTTCTTTTCCCTTGCCTACCATTTCTAGTCTGTCCCCAATGGTCCATCTCAGGTCTCATCTTTAGATCACCATGCATTCCCTGGAGACTTTTCCAAGTCAGGGGCCTGTCCGAGTGTATGTAGTTGCTTTGAAAGCAGATTCCAGTGTCTAATTTGTGGCTAAAGGGAGCAGAGATGAGACTAATCCAAAAAGGTTAATCTAAAATCCAGGTGCATCTGACTTTGGAACCAAGCAGCTATTCAGAGCTTCCCAAACTGAGCCCAGGCAGGAGCCCGCCTAACTTGCTCAGCCGCCATCAGATTGTGCCCGCGGGGGTTGGCGTGAGAAGACTGAGGACAATCGGTCTGTTTCCCCCTCATTGTGGTCCTCTGCTCACAAGGTTAAATGACAGCTGGCCACATGGGACTATGTATACATGGGACTGTAACCAGGAAAAGTGCATTGCATACCTAATTTCTTCCATTAACGTCTCATACTTTTCTACAAATAATCCTGGTGCAGGGAACTGAATATCAATTCTCTGTGCACACTAGACCAGTGGGTCTCAGATGTTAGTGTTCCTCAGAATCACCTGGTTTGTTAAAACAGAATTGGTCCCCCCTCAGGGTTTCTGACTCAGTAGGTTTTTTGGGGTTGGGTATTTGCATTTCTATCAAGTTCCCAGGTGATGGCGAAGACCACAGTTTGAGAAGCACTGGTCTAGTGTGGTCCCTGGAACGGCAGCATCTGCATCACCTGGGAACTTGTTAGAAATACAAATATTTAGGCCCTGATCCAGAACTTCTGAATCAGAAACTGTGGAGGTGGGTCCAGAATCTATGTTTTAGTAAATCCTCCTCTGCCAGGTGATTCTACATAAGGAAATATGTGTGTGTATACTAACCGGTGTGCATACATACATCTAGATCTACCCGTCTGTATTTATATGAAGCTAAACATGAGTTCATACTGACATCTCCAATGTCATTACCACTTGGTTTATTTATTTAGTCTCCCCCCTATTTCTTCCCAACAGTGAGATCCCGGCTGCCTCCATCCATTTACTTATTTGTTCAATCCCAGTGTAGGTGTGTAGTACTTCCAGAGTTGTTGATCTGTACCTCTGGAAGAAACAATCTTACCAGCTGGAACATAGTAATGATGAATAATTCCTTTTGTATTTAGTCTTATTGTCTCTGCTCATTTCAGAAGTTAAGCCCGCAGCTCCCCCACCGCTTTTAGTGAGGTTGTGTCATGCGTTTGCAATATAGTTAGATTCTTTTGTCTTAAGTCTGATCCTGTCTTGAGGTCATCCAACCTCCCAACTGATATTTTTAAAAGTTAGCATTCTTTAAGGTTCATTCTTTCTGCCGTAAAGTTCTATGGGTTTTGGCAAATAGATAATGTCATGTATCCACCATTATGATATCACACAGAATAGTTTTATCACCCTGAACAAATTCTGGTCCTTCACCTATTTAACCTTCTTTCGTCTCCCAAACTCCTGGCAGCCTCTGGTCTGTTCTCTGTCTTTATAATCTTGCCTTTTCCTGAATGTCATATAAACAGAAGCATATAGTTTATAGCCTTTTCAGATTTGCTTCTCATACTTAGTAAGATATATTTAAGATTCATCCATGTTGCTGCATCTACAGTATTCTTATACTAAAATGTGTACATTGTTCTCAAAATATTATTTCCTTTACAAAGCCTAGTTAAGCAGAATATTTAATACACTTTGGTAGAGGCTCATGAGGAAGTGAAAGAAAGTAGGTTTACAAAGTTGTTGGATACATAAGCAGAACATGGTGGTAACATTTATTATTTGTTGAAATATCTTTTATGTCACATATTGTATGGAATGCAAAATTGTACAAAGCACACTTTGGGAATTTCTAATACCAAATGCTTATACCATTCTGAAATCATATAGATATATGCTTCACTTTAAGATAAGTTCTATTAGGAAAAAAGCTTAACCTAAAAACCAATTAATCAGGGGGTACTTGTATGACTTACATTAAGATTCTTCATTTTTCCAGGAAGATTCAGAATATTTCTTGTAAAATACTCATATTTCTCTGAAATTCTAATTTGTTCAATTTACTTGGAAGCCCAGTTTACAAATTTAAGCACCTATCTGTTTAAAGTGAGGTATGCTAAATAACACAAAGTTCAGAGCTTTGTCTATCTAAACCCAAAGTGAATTTCAGAAATCATCAGCGGAATCAGAGACCCCACAGCATTGGTTCCACTTCGACCTTCCCTGTCAGAGGAGCAGGGCAATGAAAAGCTCGTGGTCTTGGTGAGCGCATGTTGGGATGAGTCTCCAGAGAAAAGACCCACGTTCCCTTCCATCAAGAACATTTTACGGGAAGCCAGCCCCAGAGGGTGAGTTAGGTGTGCCAACAGACATTTTCCGCTAATCATTTAGCCATTAGAATTTTGAAACTACATGGGTGTGGTTGGTTCTACGTGGCTTCCTTGCTTCATTCATTCATTCATTAATTCATTCATTCATTCATTCTCTCCTCCGTACAATCGTCCCTCCCTCCCTCCCTCCCTCCCTCCCTCCCTTCCTTCCTTCCTGCCTTCCTTCATCACGTGCACACTCGATGCCTATCACATGCAAAGCACTGTGCTACATGCTGGTGAAAGTGGGGTGATAAATTCTCCCTTTATTTCATAAAAGTTACAAAAACAGATCAGACATTCATACTTTCATTGCCCTCCTTTGTCCCTTCCAGAAATCACTAATCAGTCAAGGTCCTCTGTCCCAGGGAGCTGTGACATGGCCTTAGTATCAATTGGGGTTGAACTATGAGGTTAAAAAAAAAATTATTCACCAACCTTAAAGTAGGTGATTGACTTAAATTAGTCCTACCTCTCAAATAATTTTCTCAATAGTACCTCGCTTCAAATGAGGATAATTATATCATCATCTGTCACATTGGACATAGGAGGGCACAGCCATGTTGGAAGTAGCTTGAGTTGGTAGAAGGAGCCCTGTGCCGGGGGGTCCGGCGTCCACTCCTCACTGAGCCAGTTCACTGTGCATTTTTCCCACAACCGCCCTGGATTCTACATTCTCCATATCAGAATAGTTTGAAATGGTATGTCTCAGGTCAGGTCGGTCAGGACGTTTTACTCAGAAAGTATGATCTCCAATGTGAAGGCAAGGTCACTTCCCAGGTGAGCCTCAGTTTCCTCGTCTGAAAAATGAGGAATGGAAATGATTTCTCCAAAGACGGTTTTAAAACGAGAGCCTACAGGTTCTTGAAGTACCCCTGATATCTTTCATCTGAAAAGAAACCATTTGGTGTCGTCATCTGAAAAGAATGACCTGTCCTACAATGTACATTTTTGATTGGCTGTGATGATGGCATGTTGGCAAGTGGGGGAGGGCAGGGAAGGCCACCATTTTGCAGTACCCGCTGGGTTCCAGACATGGCTCTAGGTCCTTGGTACTCATTATCTCCCTGAATCCTTAGAACCACCCACCCTGCAAGGTGTGCATTATTATCCTCATTTTCCAAATGAAGAAACTGAGGTTCAGAGGAGTAAAGGGAGCAGCTCAAGGTCACAGAGCTGGTAAAGGCCAGGCTCTGTCTTGCCACGTGGCCTCATTGTCATTTCACTGTGGTCCGTTGGCAAGCCTGAAGTAGGAAACCTTAAGGGCAAGACATGTTTTCTTGGAATGTATAGCTGGAAATTGTGTTCTACTGTGGCCCTGAAGTTCTTGGAAAAAGATGTTAATGTGTGGGTTCTTTGAAAGCCACGTGAACATATAGACAGTATGGTGAGCAAGCTGGAAATATACACCAATCACCTGGAGGAGGTGGTGGAAGAGAGGACCAACCAGCTGATGGCAGAGAAGAGGAAGGTGGATAAGTTTCTGTCCACAATATTGCCCAGGTATTCCAGAGCTCTGGGGACCTTGACAAAGGACCCAGGAAGCAACAGCATCGCCCTCGAAGAGGCCCCATATGGACAGAGTATTTCCTTTGTTCTTTTCTGAAGAGGACATCAGATTCTCCTAAAATGGATCAAGCATTTTGCGTGTACTTTGGTACACACTGTAAAGGGAGATAGAGGCAAAGGCCCTTGAATCCATAGGAATAGAAAGTGTAGATCTTACACGTGGAAGATGGTGGATGCAGCAACAAAGAGTGACCACCAGATGGCGCTCCAGTTCCATGAGTCCGGTTAATTGCTCACTTCCCAGTAATAGTTCAGATTGTACATCCAAAACATTTGCATAATACAATATGTACCCATGACTTTAGATTCAAAAGTTGCTTCCTTTTGGGCTCTGTTTTCACCTGTGCACTCTCTAAACACGTGGCAGAAGCATCTGCTGTTAAAATTTTTGCACCCTTCCTATATATCTTGAGAAAAGAAAAGGGGTTGGGGATTTGAATGTGTTAATATGAGATTGGTTGATTGAAACAAAAATATTGATTTATGGATCAGTGCATGCCTATATTTGCTTCCACATCTGTAGACCGAGTCTTTATAATCAAACCCTAATAACCAATAGGGGAAACTGAATGCCTCTGGGAGAAAAACTTTTTGTCAAGACATTGGTGATTTGCTACTCTCCCCGCCCCCAATTTATAACCACCAGTTAAACTCTCTCTTTAGAGAAAATGCAGGTGGAGAAATGGGTGTCAAAAAAATCCCTCCAGATAATGGATTTTGTTAACCGATAACCCACCGAAGCAAAAGGATCTACCAGGGTCAACTTGTAGGGGGTTCTGTAGGAGACAAGCTGAATATGACACTGTTAAAAAACGATCCTTTTCTCTGGTTTCAGCTTCATTGGAGAACAGCTCATAGCTGGTGGGTCCGTGGAATCAGAACATTTTGAGTCCGTGACCATCTTTTTCCCTGACCTTGTTGGATTCACAAAACTCTGTTCTCTCAGCTCCCCCTTGCAAGTTGTAAAGCTCCTCAATGACCTGTACAGTGTATTCGCTCACATCATTAGAACTTGTGACGTGTATAAGGTGAGGCACCTGGCTGCTGGGTTGTGAGGGACCATGCCCTCCTTGTCCGCAGTCTCCTGTGCGTGAGTGAGGATAAACCTGCCCTAGACGTCATCCAGGAGGGGGGCAGTTTATCTCAATTCGTGGCAGAAACTTAATATTTTATTCCCGTTTGTTTTCTTAGAAAAGGGCTTATTTTATCACAGATGTATGTACTTATCAAGAAGTATCAGTTGTTCCCTCTGTTTCCGTCCACAATTTTATCTTATAGTAAACACACTTTTTAAATTTACAGTAAATACGTTTCTAAAAGAGGCATTGGCCTTCTACTGGCGAATTCCTCCAGTTCCCTCCTGAATGTTTCCTTCAGATTCAGAGAGTCTCATATTTACTCTTCCGTAAAGGTTGGATCTTATGTGAGTCTCACTTCTGTTACCGTGATCCTTAGCAATTCAGGAGAAGATAACTGCCCACGTTTAGACTGTCAGACTCGTGGCTAAAGGAAAGACAGCTGCTTGCCCAGTGCCACTCTGGGGGCGTATGAACAGGGTCACCTGGAGTAAAAGTGACTGGGGGGAGGCTAAGAGAAACTGATAAATTGGCTTCATTCAGGTGGTGGTGACGATGGCCACCTTATGTGCTTTCTGACTGTCCAGGTAGAGCTGGATCATGAGTCCAGGGTGCCCATGTTCACACCTGCCTGGTGGGCAGCCACAGTGCACCAGCTCGGACCATGATTCCAGGGCTTTGCCCTGGAAATTTGGGGGACAGCATGGCATGACCCTCAGTCACATGTCCTCAATGGTTATCCCCCAACATTCCCCAAAGATGTTGCCTCTGTTAAAGGAGGAAGGAAATGATGGTATGGATAATTTCAAAGACCAGATCACATATATCCAACAAAAGTCGGACCTGCTTGGCTCAGGAGAACCGCCTTTGGGACTTCCGCTTAGTGTTATATTCTCAGTTGTGTTTTGCGTAAGCGAATGCTAAAAGCAGTTTGTATTTCTAAAGGATATGCGTGTAATGGGAAGAGGTGGCCTCAGAGCAGTTACTCTTGTGGACTAGTTGACTGTGTAATTGCAGGGTCAGCAGGAGACAGAGGTGTTCTTACTGCAGGGCTAATGCCTGAAATTCCTCCTTTTCCACAGCACCTTTGGATTCTGCTAAAAGGCAAATGTATGTAGAAAGAGCTGTCACTTTAAGCTTATACTTGTCATTTATTCTCTGCTGTGAATGAGGGATCTGAAAGCTGATTGTATTAGGCTCGGGAGAAAAGAAGACAGATCAGGCCAATACATACATTTACACATGTGTATAAATGTATATATTTTGTATAATGTATCCATATACATATATAGAAGAGCCCTTGTGTGGAGTGAAGACATTTCAGGTTGGGGAAGATGGACTCCACTTGATGGCTCCATATGGTCCTTCAGGATTTGCCCCGTCAGTACACGCTGCCTGGCAGGGTTTGCACTTGAGTTGGCAAAACAGCATCACGACCATTATCAGGTTTCAGAGGAGGAAGCAGTGACTATGGTGAGGAGGGCTCAGGGGAGGAAGGCTTTGTGGAAGAACCAAGACAAGAGCAAACTTAAAGAAATGCTGAAACTTGGATGGTGTGAGGTCGGAGAATGTGACACTTCAAAGTATAGGGGCCTCGACGCTGGGGTCAGTAATGAGGGGCCTTGGTCTGTGACCCACCTCCACCGCCGTGGAGCACACTAGACCACTTTTTTGCTTTATTTTCAGGTTGAAACCATTGGAGATGCATAGATGGAGGCTAGTGGCCTTCCCATTCACAACCGAACCCAGCATGTGGGCGAGATTGCCACCATGTCCTTACCTTTCCTCAGTGCTGCCATCCACTTCCAGATTGGGCACATGCCTGAGGAGAAGCTCAAGCTTCGGATTGGCCTGCACACAGGTAGACAGCACTGATGGCACGTAGCCTTATGGTCCAGGTAGTTTTAAATTCAAGTCCTAGGTCCTAGGCTTTTAGGAACCCTGAAACTGAATGCTAACATCTTAAGGAAATAAAAGGGTGAACTGGTATTTCTAGTTAGCCAGCTGGCTTGGCAACACCAAGGACACACAAAGACTCCAAGGTAGGAAGAGACCAAAACCAGGACAGTTATATTGGGCTGCTTTTCCTCTACGCCTCTGCATCAAATGCTCTTTGATCTGTTCTGTTCTTGTCAAACTCCTGGACATGTGACTTGTGCAGAAATGACCTGCACTTGGTTTAATGCTCTTTGTCACTGTCTTGAAATTCTTAATAATTTGCAGATGAGGGGTCTCTTATTTTCATTTTAGACTGGGTCCTGCCAATTATGTAGCCAGACCTGCTCCTAGCTACCGTCGACGGCTTAACTAAAATAAATTCTAACCCCCCTCAGAATGAATCACTCTCCTCTGTGTGCCCTGTTGCTTTGTTTACGTCTTCAGTACGCGAATAACATTGTCATTAATGTGTCTTAGCTCAGTTGTTGTAACAAAATACCATAGACTGGAAGGCTGAAACCGCAGACATTGACTTTCTCACATTTCTGGGGGCTGGGAAGTCTAAGATCAGGATTCCAGCGTGGTCTGGTTCTGGTGAGGCCCACTTCCCAGCTTGCAGACGGCCGCCTTCTGGCTGCGTGTTCACATGGCGGAGAAAGAGAGAGCGATCTGGTGTCTCTTCCTCTTCTTTTATGGGCACTAATCACAGCATAAAGGCCCCACTCATGACCTCATCTAACCCTAATTGCCCCCCAAAAGCCCCACCTTCTAATACCATCATATTGAGGAGTAGGGCTTCAAGATGTGAATTTGGAGGGGACACACAAACATCTATAACAACTAATTATGATGCTTCCCCCAGAAGTCTGTGGGTTCTGTAGTTTGCCTCTTTGTCAACCCAAAGATCTACTGCCAAGCTTTGTCCCAGAGGGCACTTGACAAATATTTATTGAGTTGCATTTGTTGACTTGATGTGCATTGTGGGAAAGGCAGACTGGTCATGCGCATTGGTTGTTCCCTTTGTAGGTCTTGTGGTGGCTGGCATGGGGGGAATCACCATGCCCAGGTACTGTCTGTTTGGAGACAGTGTGAACATGGCACCCAGAATGGAAAGCAGCAGTTTGCGTGAGTATCACTTACAGCACTTTGCAAACACAATATGGCTGTCCTGCCAGTCCCCTAACTTTAACCAGAGGGTATTTTTAGAAGACCCATTTGCATTTTGTCTACTGGTTTCCATTCGAAGGATAAGATCATTAGCCACTTCAGACAAACTGGTCACGAGTTTTGTAGACGTGGTTTTGCACTGTCTTCTCTATGGAGCCATGTAAACACACATGACTGCCTCCTTCCAAGAGTATCCATTTTAAGCAGTCAGGCACACGTGTAATAAGATAATGTAAATGAAGAGCAGCAGTCAGCAAACTTTTTCTGTACAGGGCCCAACAGTAAATATTTTAGGCTTCCGTGGTCCTAGTTTCCATTGCAGCTACTTCACCGCTGTTGTGTGTGAAAGGGGCCTTTTACAATATGTAAATGATGGGCGGGGCTAAGTTCCAATAAAACTTTATTTGCAAACACAGCTGGTGGGCTGGATTTGGCCTGTGGGTGGTAATTTGCCTGTCTCTGACGTATAATTGTGGTGACGCAGAATAAATCTGTGGCCAGGAACTTCAGGGCAACATCATGTTTTTTTTGCTTCACAGCAATTTTATCTCATTGAAAAAACCTCTCTTTCAGTTTATCCGTAAAGATTTTAAGGATAGATTATGAAAGTGGAAAGGCTGATGTCAGCTCCAAACCTGACTCTGGTTGTACTTCTGGTCACAGACAACATTGTCAGTGGTATGTCCGAGCTCTGGCACCATCCCAGGAAGCCTGAGGAACCCAGCGGACCTCCAGCCGCGGGGAGGGCCCTCTTGTATATGGAATCAGTTCTGTTTTCTGGTTCTAAACCGGAACATAGTAAAGCTTGAGCAGCACCCAGCAGTGTCTGAGCAATGCCTGGATGGTTGGGGGTCCCAACGCGTGTCCCAGATTTCAGAGAAGTTATCTGTGATTTGCTTAAGGAGAGGTGCTGGCAGTCCCATAATTAGAGCAGTGTAGCATCCCCTCTCCACAGCAGCCCCAGCCCCACTGACACCGGTATCAAAGTCCAGGACCAAGGCAATAACTGGGCAATACCTGGTTTACGGCAGCTCTCTGGATTCACGTCTCTCAGAGCACCACAGACGCCCTGCTGGCATTGGGAGGGTGTGATTTGCAAAAGAGAGGCACCATTCCAGTCAAGGTAAGAGCAGGCTGACTGCGTCCCCCTTCGCCATTTTGGTCTCTGATGGAGACGTGGAGGCACTTGACGGGATGAGTGAACCTTCATGGTGGATGTGAGTCTCCCATGGTGCATGGACATCCCTAAGGTCCACGTGGAGGCGCTCACGACTGGCGGATCTTCTTCCTTCAGAGAGGATTGTACCGCTTCCCTCAATGGTCAAACCTGGAATCTGGGATAGGAAAGGACTCCTCTCCTACCTGGACCAACCCCTGTGGGATGCCTCCTTTCTCTTTGCCACAGAGGGTCTCCTGGCTTCTGTGTGAACACCCCAGTCTAGTCTTCCACACGTGTAAGGCCAGCCCAAGCATTGTAATGCCTACATTTCCTCAATTTCTCCCAAGTCTAAAGTGCCCAGGTAGAGGGCACAGAAACCTACTGGTTTGGGGGGACTAGGATCTCATCTCTGTACATTTAAATAGCTCTTCCTTTTCCCTCTGCCTTCTCCTCCACCCTGGCCTTCAGTCTGTCCCTGAAACGTGTCACGAGACAGTTTCATCTTTCTGATATGCGTTGCCGTTTCTGGGGACAGAGTGTTTCTCTCGAGACGTTCTCAAGAAAATCTTGGAGATGTTCACAGTGGGAGTGGTGGGTGGTTACTATGACGCTGGGTGTTTGGGTGGATGAGGGGGTCCAGGGAAAGACCTAAGAGGGAACAGGGTGGCATCTACTCCTCAGTTTGCTGAGTCTGGTCGTGGTAGCTGTATTTGATCAACTGACTTCCAGAAAGAGGAAGATTTTTCTAGAAGGCAGTAATGTATACCTAGATTCGAATCCTGTCCCACTACTTACTCACTGTCTGATTTGGCAGCTTAGTTTTATCCTGTGTAAAATGGGAAGAGTGACAACACTGCAAGGATGAAATGTGTGTGAGCTGCTTCGCCTGGGGCCCTCCTCAGAGTAAGAGCTCAGAAGTATTTATTATTATTTTTTAAAAGATTTTCTTTGCAACAGACTTTAGCCTCCACGGGCCCTCACCATCTAGGCTGTCACTTACTGGCCATCTAGGCTTATCAGCAAAGCTCGGAAATCATCCAGATTTCATCTATAACACGGTCTTCCCCTCACTGAAGCAGCTCCTGCCTAGTAGCAGTTCTGGCTACAAACAACATCTTCAGTAAGGGATGCCCGAGTTGTCTGCTCCAAGGCCTCCCTCCACAGGCAGCCTCTCCTCTGTCTCACCAGCACTCTCCTTTGCTTCCCACAGGGCAAAAGAGAACAGACAACTTTCTGGCTGGAAGGCAAAGAAGGCTTCACTATTCCACTGCTCGAATTTACTGAGGAAGAAGCTGAACTCCCAGAGATCTTCTGAGGTGAGTATTTTCTTTTCTTTCTTTTTTTTTAATTTATTTTTTAAATTTATTGGGGTGACAATTGTTAGTAAAATTATATAGATTTCAGGTGTACAATTCTGTATTACATCATCTATAGATCCCATTGTGTGTTCACCACCCAGAGTCAGTTCTCCTTCCATCACCATATATTTGATCCCCCTTACCCTCATCTCCCACCCCCACCCCCCTTACCCTCTGGTAACCACTAAACTATTGTCTGTGTCTATGAGTTTCTGTTTCTCATTTGTTTGTCTTGTTCTTTTGTTGTTTTTGGTTTATATACCACATATCAGTGAAATCACATGGTTCTCTGCTTTTTCTGTCTGACTTATTTCGCTCAGCATTACACTCTCAAGATCCATCCATGTTGTCACAAATGTTCCTATATCATCCTTTCTTACCACCGAATAGTATTCCATTGTGTATATATACCACAACTTCTTTATCCATTCATCTATCGAAGGACATTTTGGTTGTTTCCATGTCTTGGCCACCGTAAACAAAGCTGCAGTGAACATTGGAGCACACGTGTCTTTAGCATAAATGTTTTCAGATTTTTTGGGTAAATACCCTGGAGAGGGATTGCTGGGTCATATGGTAATTCTATTCGTAATTTTTTGAGGAACCTCCACACTGCCTTCCATAACGGCTGCACCAGTCTGCATTCCCACCAACAGTGTATGAGGGTTCCTTTTTCTCCACAGCCTCTCCAACACTTGTTACTATTTGTCTTGTTGATGATAGCCATTCTGATTGGGGAGGTGAGTATTTTCGATAAAGATGTTTGTGGGGTCCCAAGATAATCTGTGAGGTGCCCTAGATATCCCATTTTCAGGGTGCCATTCTGGGATATTGAGTCAGTCTCCCAGTAGGGGGAGCCATCTACCTGGCCTCTTTGTCCTAATCCAGACATGGAGGTCTGTGGCCTGGAGCAAACATGGAGTTGGATGAGCCGGATATAATGAACTCATTTCCTGGGGGACCAGGGTTGGGCTGTTACTCCCAGGCCTGCCAGTGAGCCTGCCCTAGCTGCCAGACACTTCCGGCTCATTACCTTGCGCCTTTGCAGTGAACCCAATTTCATTCTGGGAGGAGGGAAAGCTGGAGAGGGAAATCTGGGGCTACCCACAAGTCCAGCCCCGCCTGCCCTCCTTGGCAAGATGGCGCTCCCTAACCTTTGTGTTTATTTTCTTTATCAGTTACTCAGCCTGCAAGAAGAGAAGAGCCCACACAGAAGGAATCTCAGGAATGTTTTCGGGGAATAAAGTTGTACCTAAGGTGTGAACGATCCCTGAAATCCAGTAGGACTAGGCCACTCCACACAGACAGGACCCCTGCAGCCAGCCGCTGGCTGGCCTGGTCTGGAGCTCTGACTGCTGTGAGCCCTGTAGCTTCCAAATGGATTATGTCCCGTTTTCAATTTATTGCTTAATTTCTTTCCTGTCCACGGAGCAAAGGATGCAATCGAGGCTTGACTTTTAAGTAGAAATTTTCATTCATTTATGATGTGTTTTCATTTTTTGGGTAATCTCCAGCAGACAAAGACGGGCTCATCCATTCTGCTATGAATACTTTCCCCTTTACACAAAGAATAGGATTCCAAGTTCTTTTATTCAGTGGTTCTTGTAATAGATTTACTGAATCACTCATGCATTTATAGCACTTCTTTTTTTTGTTTTATCCCTCACAATTCCTCACATCCAGTTTATCTTCCATGTAGCTGCTCCTGAGTACGGCAGAGCAATTTGAATGCTGTATCATATTTGAGACCTTCTCCTATTGAATGTCCCGTGACGGAAAAAGGGAAAACCAATGGGACTAGGAAGGTTTTCTTTCTTGCTTGACCCCTGAGCTGCCTTTGTGGGGATAGTTTTGAGCTCTGTATAGGGAAATAAAATACGTTTCGGTGGGTTGAGAGCCTTTAATAGCAAATTTTACAAAAGGTTTGGTGGAATGTTTGCCTTTCTTCAGAAAAAGGGATGCTGAATAGGGGCCGAGGCAAGTGCTTTACAGTCTCTACCGAGCTCGTGAGTGTTTCCATTGGCAGAACTTTTCGTCTGCCCAGAGGTTTCTATCACTATCTCCATATCTCTATCTCTCGATCTCATTTATCAATCAATCAATAGACATTTATGTGATGTGTGTACTCAGTATATATGTGTGTGTATATGTGCATGTCTAAATATACATATATATACATAATATACATATTTTTATACTACTCAAGGTTTGAGAGAGTCTTTAGGGATGGTAACCAGGAATTTTGATAAAAGCAGTTACCTAAAATCTATATCCAGTGTCTTTTTCTGTGTCAACCAAGGATACCTAAGGGAGAATGTACTCTCTTCTCCTTCTCTAAATGTCTCTTTTGTGTTTAGCACTCATGGGAACTTGCAAGAGAGACTGTTTTGAGAGTGCTTCCTCTTAGTTCCTTAACAGAGGAGTTACGAGACGTGAAGGGCTCTTAGTTGACTGTTAGTCAAAACACATCCAGTTGTTGATAGACATTGGGGTTTTAGAGACAGGGAGGACCAAAAAGGCTTTTTGCCCCCAAATGTTAATCATATGAAATGGCTTTACTTCCTTGCATCAGAAACCCAATCCTGGAATTTTTGAATTGTAAATATCAGATAGAATGGTGGAACGTTTGTGATATACACGTGAGTATAAGAAGCTCTAGTTGTCGAAACCATTGGGAGGGTTGAGAAATTGGCCATCAACATGATATATTAACACTGTTAGCTTAGTCACTGGTTATTTATTATAAGGCATTTTATTTATTCCATAGCACCAAGTGAAGATACAAGATCATTAAACATTATGATAAAATAAAGCAAAACTACTCTGACAGCCAAGGATTGTGACTATGGCTACGCGTATACTAGCTAAGAGTTTTAAACTAGAACCAGTCAATTGTCTTCTGTCTTTTCTGACTACAGAAATACTAAATTTACAGGAAGAAGAGATGCCAAACCTATTTGAGACCAGCTTCGAGACCAGTTTAGAGCACATTGAGTCATTTTAATCTAGCCTATTGCTAAGCAAACATGCACTTTATGTTTCCAGACATTTGAGGACATTTCTCAGTTCCCTAACACAGTTATAGAAAGAACCTTCAAACTACAGATCTCAAAACTTCTCAAATACATAAAATACGGAGATACAAACTGATGTGTTTTCAAATTATAAGCCCACTAAGTAGGTGTGTACAAGTCTAAGAAAGGAACTTAGAGCTCTGGCTTTTCCTATCTCACGCCAGCCACTAGCTTCAAACTGTGGTCCATGGTGCATTCGTAGGGATCTGTGAATTTTTGACCAGGATTGGTTTATTCAGTTTCTGTTTTGTTGGCCATGTACATTGCTAATGTGAATGTATTCTGGGTCACTGGGGCAGGAGTGTTATTAGGGTGTGGCATCACATGATTTCATGGGCCATGTTTTGCAATTGTGGTTCTGATTTTTTTTATTGATTCCATTCTAATGATCATAAGTTTGTGAGAGAAAAAACAGATATGGGTCTGAATGTTGAAGTAAAAGCTAAATGAGACCAGATCACTTGTACAGATGAAGATTTCTTAGTAGAGCAAATAGAAAAAAATAGTGAGAGCATTAGGCATCGCCAGGCCTATGATAGAATGGGGTTGACAAGCTTCCGAGGACCCGTCATGGCTGTCACTCTGCAGTCATGTTGCGTAAGCAGCAGTTTCGTTTAGGCAAAGCTATATTATGATGTTAAATGAATGTCAGTGTGAGTTTTAGTCTTTTTGCAGCTTTATTCCTATTTAATTTGTAATTTTCTTTTGATTTTAGCACTATATATCAACAATAAAATAAGGAGTTTATACCTATACAATGTTTATACATATTTAAGAAACCCTGTAGTAAAATAATTTGGGTTAGCCCTGGGGGCTCTCAAGAATCGTTTGCCTTTATATTACTCAAATTTGAGCAAAACTATTGTATTCCACTCTGATTCCCACATCATCGTTTGAAAGGTTGGAACCCTTGCCTGGTGGCCCTGCTGTGGTCCTCAGATGAGAATTGCATGGCACCAGTGACCAAGGCCCCTTTGGCAGAGTTGGCTATTCCTGTGCATTCTGTACTTGGCACTGGCTTCGTGGTTATGCCCTCCAGTCTCCTCAACATGCTCAGCTGCACTTGGTTGGCTGTGCTAGTCTTTTAAAATTCGAAGAGCTTTCAAAGGAGTCCAGCACAGCCCTGCCTTGAGTATGGGGAAAGAAGACCCGTCCAACAGCCACAGGGAGGGACTGCAGGATCTAAGGGCCACAGGAAGAGACAAGAGGAAGTAGGGCACCAAAGAAGAACAATCACTGAAATTCACAAAAATCATTGGAACACATATTTGGCAAAGCACTATTGTCTGTTCCCCAACAACACGGTCTTCTGTTTGTTCTTTTTGGCAGCACACCAAGTGTGAGTTTGTCATCGACAAAGGAGATGGTCTCGGATGGAGGAGCTGCAGCTGCCTGGCCGGCTAGCTCCTATAACACGGCCCAAATCCCCAGCATCACGATGAGGTGGTAGAAAACGTCTGTGAACCAGACACGAAAGGAGACAGTACACTCAGAAACAGTTCTACGAGGAACAAGGACAACTTAACAAAAGAATCAACCTTGGGGTGTTGAGTACCTTTTCATAATAAATTCTATACATTTTTATGCCAAGTCAGTTTTGTTCATCCCTTGGGGTTTGTATAGCTGACTTTTATAAAAACCCAACAGATAAACCTAGGATATGGACCTCTGGCAGAAGGGAATCTGAACTTCGATAATATAGTGGTGGTACATTCATTCCACTGTCAGGCTTCAGCTGTAGAACTGCCTTTAAAAAATTAGAATCAGTCACTTCTTGGCCTTTTGGCTAAGATCGAGTGTAATGAAAAATTAGAATCTGGGATGGGATTGGAGTCTTAAAAAGTTGGTTTACACGGTTTCCTCTAACTGCGAGAGCAAAGTCTACATCTGTGAGTTTATTCGTAAATAGAACTGTCTTACTCCATCCCAAGTCTTTGCGTCGTTGCCTCCTTCTCATCGTTCAGGTGAGATCTTGGGTCTTAGCTAAAATGTCTCTTCCTCTGAGAGGCTTTCCTGGCTGCTATCTAAATAATTTCTCTCCTTCCCCGACCCCAACACTTCACAAGTATTAGGAAGGGCAGGGACGTTGTCTGCCTCCCATTGCAATTGCTATACTGCCTAGAATAGCGCCTGGTACAGAGTCATAGTAATTATGGCTGATCGCTAATGGATGTTTGCTGTGTGCTGGGCATTGTTTGGTGCCCTTAGCTATAATATTTAATCCAAACAACAGCCATGTGTGATGGTGGCAATTATTACCCCAATTTCATTGAGGAAACTGGGGAATGGACAGGTGAGGTCATTGCCCAAGGTCACTTAGTTGATGGGGGGCAGAGTCGTAGCAGAGACTCAACTATTTGTTGAATTAACAGATCATTGAAAATCACATTCTCTAAATGCAGGAACAAAGCAAAGCCACCTAGTGATGTGTTTGTCGAGACTTGTGGGATCCAATTCTGCTTGATCCAATTTACCCCAACCTGTCCCTCCCCTCAGAGCTCAGGGACTGGCTGGAGAAAGACTTCTCTACCTCCATTTCCCTCTGCCCCACTCAGGTGTGCTTTAAAGAGTAATTTTCAATTCTTAAAGGCTTTGCTGGGGCCAAAGGTAAGTGTCTTTTAAACACACATCTGCATGTTAAACGCGTTGCCCCATGATATTTCCCAGGGTTGCCTTTTTTCCTTACCTGAGAAGTTATAGAGACTCGAGAATCCCCTGCCTGTAGTGGGTAAAGAGAGAATGCCGAAGGTTTAAGAAAAGATCATGGAAGGAGAAGTCCCATAGCTGTTTCTAAAACACAAATCTGACTGTCTTCCCTCTGATGAAACCAGCAGGCTCTCCATTGCCTTGAGAACAAAGTTTATAGGAGGGTTTACAAAGGGTTCATCTCACCCCATTTTCTTCTCGGCCCTCTAAGGCATGGGTTGGTAAACTTTCTGCAAAGGGCCGGATAGTAAATATTTTCAGCTTTGCGGGCCGTGTGATCTTTATTGTAACTATGTGATGCTGCCAACTTAGCTTGAAAGCAGCTGGAAACAACACATAGATGAACGAGTGTAGCTGAGTTTCAATAAAGTTTCTTTATAGAAACTGAAATTTGAATTTCATATAATTTTGATATATCATGAAACATTGTCCTTTTGGTTTTTATCAAACACATAAAAAGGTGAAAATTTTTCTTAGCTTGCAGGCCATAGAAAATCCGGTGGCAGCCTTGATGACCACCCCCCTTCTCCTCCACCCCCACAGCCGTACTTCAGTAACCTGCACTCTACAGAGGTCTTCCCTAAGCCCTAGGCTAAGGGGAATCCCTTGTCCTGTACGCCCAGAGCACCCTCCACCCTCTCCCACCACCATTGACAGTATCTCCTTTCCCTTTGCATTGAACACCTCTCTCCTTGCTAGATGATAAATTCTTGAGGACAAAGCCCATGTGGGGCTCCTTTCTTTTTGAAACCCCAGGGCCCAGCCCAGGCCAGGCACAGCTCTGGCTACTCAATAATGACTTGACTTGCACTGGATGTTCTCGGTACATTTCTATCTCTATTATTATTATGGATGGCAGGCTTTATCTGGAAGCACAGCATGCCCTAATTCCTCGGGGACATTGGAATTTAGGTTGTAGGTAGAGCTTTTCAGGGTAGTTAACTAACCTCACCGCCTTGGTTTGGCATAAGGTACCCAGCCCCCCCATTAAGAAGACTCAAGTTGCAGGTGAAGGTTGTGTCTACAGGCACAACTGGTTTGGCAATTCAGTGAAAATGCTCCAACCGGCTGTGCCTGTGGATGCAGCCCAGAGTGAACTCAACCATTGGGAAAACAGAGACGCTTACTACGGAGGGAGAGCTCCACGACCAGGACACCTCCTGTCTGGTCCCGGAGGAGGCGCTTCCGTTTGTCACAAGTCTGAAGACTCAGGAGAAGCAGAGATGAGAGGAGGGTGCAAGATGGGATGGGAAATGAACACAGGTGAGAAAAGAGAAAGACAAAAGATTAAAAAAAAAAAGTCACAAACTTGAAAGAGTCAATATTCCCCAGCTATCAGATAGTAATTACCTTATTTCTTTAAATAACCCAGAGGGACATTTTTCTTCCCGTCTTTAAGTTGAGAAAAGAAAGGTTTATGTGGTTAACTTTTCAAGATGGAAGAAATCCTGCTGGAAGAGGTCATTGGGTGTGGGAGGAATTGACTGTTCTGGTAAAAAGTAAGGCTTTTACCTATTTGAGAAGTGGACACTTGCAAAATGTGTTCTGGTTCATTTTCTCTTTTCGATGTCCTGCCGATAATTATGTGTTCATCAACTATTAAATGCTTCTCGTCTCCCTTCCCTTTCTCGATTTGTACTCGTGAGTGACCATTTTCTGGCCGAATGAACTAGAGATTATACTCATACATCTGTTGGTTACTATAGGCGATGTGAGTAGATACCCTATTCAGAAACACCGTGTCCCCCTCACCCAGCTCTCTAGTCCAAATGGACTGGAGGAGGTCACAATTTAGGATTTACCACTTTTAGGTCTCTAAAGCAGTGGTTCTCAAACTTGAGCGTGCCCCGGAATCCCCTAAAGGGCTTGTGAAAGCAGAGATTGTGGGGCCTACACAGAGTTTCTGAATCAGGCAGTCCGGGGAGCCAGGGTATTTGCATCCCTAACAAGTTCCTAGGTGAATCTGAAGCTGCTGGGGTGGACCGCACTTTGGAACCACTGCTCGAAGGGCCAGGTTCACACCCACTCGCAAGCGAAAACTATCTCCCACCTGAATTTGCTACGCATGTTGATTGAAGCTGCAGCAACTTCTAGGTGTGGGATGCACAGGGGAAACTGGCCAGTTAAGAGCTAAAAATACGCACCTTTGGGCTTCCATCCAAGGCCTGTTGATTTTTAATTTCCCTTGTGCTTTTAACTTTTTTAAAACATTGCCATGTCCATTATTGCTTTCATGTTTACCTACCATTGCTCTCTGAAAAAGGAAGGGCCACCATTACATCTCACCACTCTATCTTTAAAGATGAGAAAACCAGACTCCGGAGGTTAAGGGACATGTGCCAGACTGTATAGCTTGTTGGTTGACATTCTGAGCCCTGTCTGCCCCACACCCAGTGTCCTTTCCTCCAGCGTGTCCTCAACACACACCTAGTCTGGTCTGGTTACGGTTTCCCAGCTAAAAATACAGCTTCTCAAATACCACCCCCCCTCCCTTGGGTAACACTCTCGTTCTGGCGCGAGGCGGCTCACCACGGGGCAGAAGAGCTTCTCACTGTCACAGATGAACGTCTCACAATGTAACCAAACCTTAGAGAGTTTAGGGATGTTCTGGAACCGGAAAGCATTGAATTGGAAGGTCGCCCTGTGGTCTTTCCCGTTCTCATGCACGAGGATTGTTTCATCTGTGGGGCAGCTGAAGCACAAAGGGTGCGGGGAGGGGGGAAGAGAAAACGTTACCTCATGGATGACAGTGAGGGCTTCTGAGGCAAGTTCATGTGCAGCAACAACACTTCCTTGGGCTTTTGTATAGCACGTTACCCTTCCGAAGCACTCTGGCTGGTAGCATCTCCCTTGGACCATCTCAGGTTGGACCATGGGGCCAACCTGAGGAGCGACGGGATGGGTGTGCTTGTCCCCATTCTACAGTCAGGCTAGAACAGGCAATGAGGAGGTGACTTCTGAGAAGCCACACACCTGGGACGTCGCCACACCTCTGTCCCAAAGAAGTGACATCCCCGAGATAAAGCCCCCCGGAGGACTGACTGGGATTTGTACAGACTCTCAGCGTGTATACAAGATAAAGACGATGATGCTGGGGACAGCATTGCCCAAAGTGCTGCCACAGCCACCTAAGCCCAAGTCTCACCCAACACATTTCTCTGTGTGTATTACAAAGTTTGGCCTCTGGGAATTTGAATTTACGTTATACTACTTAAATGCTGTATCTATTATATGACATAATTACCTTTGTAAAAGTGTGGGCATAGTTTTAACATAAGCACAGAAAAAACTGGAAGGCTACCATCCAGATGTTACCACTGGCTATTACGGAATGATGGAATTATGGACAGTTTTTCTTCTTTTATGTATTTCCTAAATTCTCTATAATGAGAATGTAATAGTTGGGAAGTTCCAAAGTCCCAAATGTAACAGTTGCTGTAAAAGAAAAAATAATACACAGCTAGGCATCTGTTGAAGCCATTTGTTCTCACCTGGGGGCATTTGCCCCCCAGGGGACATTTGGCATTGTGGTTGGCATGACTTGGGGAAAGGTCTTATTGGCATCTAATGAGTAGAGGCCAGGGATGCACATTGTACAAGGCACAGGACAGTTCCCCCCACACCCCCAACAAAGAATAATCCAGCCCAAAATGTCTGTGGTGCTGAGACTGAGAAATTATGGTTTAAGCAAAGCACTTTTTCATTTACCACACCACACAGATTCCCTATTTAAGGGCCATTCAACCAGGGGTTGGGAGCAGATACAGTCATTCTTGGGAGTGTACAGGGAGGCCCACACAAGAGTGGGGCTTTATCGTCTGCAGGTGACAGGAGCACCAGACTGTCATCTGTGGGAAAGTTCTGTGGGTTCAAAAGCTTGAGACCAGTGGACACACCACAGTGGTTCCTAAAGTTCATGCACCTCCCGGAGCTTGCCTGTGACTCTAGGGTTCATTCAAATCCGCACACACCACGGAGCAGTCCAGCTGCCCCAGGGAACCTTCATGATGTCCCCTCCCCCACCCCATTCCATCAGAACCACACATTAGGGCCAAATTAGAGATAGGGCGGAAGGCATTACTGTGGGACTTAGTGAGGGAAATGAGGGGTGAACCCTGTGCTTTCGATCTAGACCCAGGGTCAGAAGCTGCCCTCTGTTTGTGGTGGCCTCTGAGCAGTGACAGAGCTGGGGGCATCTTCCAAGCTGTGAAATAAGACTCTTGGAGGATCACTTGGTCAATAAACCTGAGATTCTTGTACGAAACCAAGACGTGAGTCCTTAAAATAGCTCCTTGCAGCTGGAGTGCTCAAGGCATGGTGTCAGCCAATGGAAAACAATGTAAGAAGAGCTTTGTCAGGGGCAGGGAGGAGGCCTTGCTATTGCTGCCTCTGGGTGCCACTGTGGCACCTGCCCCTCTGTGACAGACATCTCTGGATGTTGCAACACCCACAGGGAGGCTTTCACACTGTCACCATAGGAGTCTCCTTCCCCACATAGGATCACACTTCCTGATAATATATTTACTCTGATCTCGCCAGGCACTCTTGAAAACTAGGTTTTCCTCCAAAAGGGCCCAGTGTGAACCGAAAGCATGTGGGGAGTTGTGGGAGTGGATTTCCTCATTCTCCCTGTTGGAACTGGCCTTTGTGCATGTATCTCCAACGTCAAGTATCTCGACTAGGCAGAATATGGAAATGGATCAGGACTTCTTCCATATGGCTGTGCTTAAATGCAGGTCCCCAGGGCTCACCCAGGGACCTTCGGGAGTGATAGGCTTACTGTGTGCCTGCATGTATAATAGGTACCTTCAGCAATTCCTGTGTATAGTCGAGTGTGAGGACCCTTGTATGGACCACCCGAAAGCCACAAGCTTTCCTTTTTCTGCCATATTACACATCTGTCAGATGAAAGCAACTGGCACCACAATTATCTGCAGGGAGGAGATCCCAGGGTGTGGCAAAAGCATTTCCCCTGTGTGGCTATTGTCTGAGAGAGGACACCAATGCCTGAGGGTAATTTCAGGTCCTGGCAGGTCAATGATTTATTTCAGTATCTCCCCGAAGTCCTTGGATGGTGCCATCATCAACAGAACCTAAAGGAGTCACTCAATGACAGACGTGAAATAAACACCCAAACTCAGCTCCCATCTCTGCAGGAAGCTTTGCTGGGTTGCTCAGATGTGGCTCTGCTGGCCTGTCCCATCCATGCCACTTAGGAGATCACGCCACCTGAGTTTGAACCCAAATCATCAACCCCCTTACTCGCTCTAGACTTTGGGCAAGTTTCAGAACCTGTCTGTACCTCGGTTTTCTCATCTATAAAATAGAGATGATTATACTACCTACATTTTGGGGTTTAATAAATTAATTTTTGTAAAGCACCTACCTAGAGCAATGTCTGATATGTTGTAAGTGCTTTACAAGTGTTTGTTGAATAAACATAAATAGTTAAAGGTCCAAAGTGGCTCGACCTTTTGTTATCTAATCATTTTTGTCCCCGGCCCCCCTGTTACTTAAGCTCTGATGGGTTCCAGTAATAACAAAGCACATTGGTCTGCTTCGTTTTGGGGAATGGCCTCTCCTGTGTTTACTGTTCATTGTGTGTAAGATGCCCCACGTCTTAGCCTAGCTCCACCTCGCCTCTGTTTTCCAAAGTTCTAATTCTAAGTGTGTCTGGACAATTTCAACCTCAAGAGCTCAGCATGTTATCCCTGAGCTCAGGGAGAATCCAAAGTCCCTTATCCAGAAAGCCCCAGCAGCCAACAACAAACACTTCCTCACATGCACAATATCTTCGTCACATATTCCTCAGACGTGTTGCCCTGTCTTTCCTTCCATTTCGTATCCAATTAGTTGCTTTTTTTTTTTTTTTTTTTTTTTTTTAAGTCATTTCTCCCTCCCTTGTATGGTCTATCCATTTACTTGGCTGCACCTTAGTTCAGGTATTATTGCATTCGGTTTGCTAGCTGCCATAGCCTCTCATCTGCTTTTTTTTCCATCCCATGTTTCTAAGCCATCCTATATATGACTTCCAGAATCGCCTTTCTATTGTGCAATTCCAATACTTCAGTCCTCTACTCAAAACTTGTAAGGGCTCTTCATTATCTACTGAATTAATAATGAAAACAATGATGGCATTTAAATCGATTGGATACCGACTGGGTATTCCGTGCTAAGCTTTGTATGTGGATTATCTGATTGAATCCCCACCAGAGTTCTGGGGTCAGACTGATTGAATTTGAACCTACTCCCCATAGACACACATCCACAAACTATGTGACGTACTTGACCCCTCCTGGGCCTCAGTTTCCTTATCTGGAAAATGGGGATGACAGTAATAATACCTACCTGTTGTAAGGCAAATGAGTTAATATATGATAAAGCTCTCAGAACATGACCTGGTACCAGAAAGCACTATATAAATGTTTGCTAGTATCGGTCCTTAGCCTGGGAGCCCAGAGGATGTTGCTGAGGCTCTGGCTCTCCTTCCCAAGCTACCCCAAGCCAGTTGCCCCGGATTCACTTGGCTCCACGTGTGCTCCGAAGGGCAGTACCTACCCCTTGTTGATCAGCTGCCACTGTAAGGGGTACATGAAGTCAGCCGAGGGTGTGGCCCAACAACTGTTCAAAACCACTTTAAACCTGGAAATGAAACAGTACACACCACTCTGAGCCAGAGAGTTATATGCCAAAAACCACCCAGTGATTAAAAAGTCTCTCAGCTGGTCTTTTTTTCTTTGTATTAAAAAACATAAGCATGGAGGAAACGTACTTACCTAACGCTTAACCCTTTGGCTTCTACTCCTGCAAACAGATCTGAACCGATTTCGGACGTCTCCAGGACAAAAGGGGCTTCTTTCTTAATGGAGAACTTGGCATTCTTTGGAAGGAAATCGACACTAGGCATTATGACCTCTCAGACTGAGCAGGTGGGTCCAACAGGAGCAGACGAATTGGGGTGGGGTGGGGGTGTGAATTAACCCAAAAGGCACAGGTACATGAGGCCACATTGAGAAACTGCAATTGTACATAGAATGTTGGGGAGCACTCATTGAGGCTGTGACATTTGAATCAAGACTTCAGGGAGGTGACGAAGCCTGTGCTTCCCCACTAAGTACTGACACCGAGAAACACTTCTGCAGTGCACGAGGGCATGCAAGGAAGGGTGTTGCAGCCAAGGCAAAGGCCCTGGGGTGAGAGGGTGGGAAAGTGGCTGCAAGACAGTAAGGAGGCCAGTGCTGGAGCATGACGGAGTAAAGAGGGAGAGTGGGGGGAAGGTAGAAAGTGAGTGGGGGGCAGGAGATGAAGTTGGAGAGGCTATGGAGATAGATCCAGAAGACTGGTTTCAACTCTAAATCCAGCTGGGAGCCGTGGCCATGACTAGAGCACAGAAGCAGCAGCCTTTGGTCACCAGCCTGGCATGTGTCGGCTTCAACTGTCATCGTCATTAGGCAGTTCTGGATGAATTATTAGGGATAATAGCCAAGTTTTCAGTTGACTTACCCAAAGGAGGCTGATTTCTCCATTCTTTGCATATTGGGTTCATTCAACTCTAGTAACGACCTGTAAACTACTCTCCCAGTTTTGCCTCCAGAGACAAAAATATCATAATGGAAGGACAAGGATTCTGTGCTAATCCTAACTCCCACCACTAATTTGGGATGAACAATCAACCTTTGGGGCCTCAGTTTCCCCACCAGCAAAAAGGGAATAACCTTTGCCTTCACCTGTCTTGTAGAAATCTTTTTATGATGCTGATTTTATGTAATCGAAGCATAAAGCTTAAACCAGGATACTAGTTAAAAGATTGAGGTTCGTGGACTTGGAGATTTGCAGAGCTGCAATAGGTAAACACTGGCGGCAAGGATATCTGGTTAAAATGGACTTTAACCCCCTAATGGTCAAATTCAGGGAATTTGCTGAGAGGCCCCAGAATCATCTTCGAGTGCCTCCTATGTTATTTTACTGATTGCAAGTCTGGCCAAAGTTCCTGGACTCAGTCACCCAGAAGTCATATGTTTTCTTCCCATATGTCAGCCCCCTTGCACCCTTTACGTGGTTGCAATAATTAAACAAGAATGTTCTTAATCACAAGTGGCTTACTAGCAGGTCGAAATGACAGATTTACAGTGGTTTTTAATGTTCCTTGTTATTTTCTGAGATTTATCATATTTCAGGAGAGCATTTCCAAATGTGGGACCTGACCTGGGGGCCATAATGCAGTCCCCAACTTGTCCACAGGTGCTTCTCTCAGCTCCATCTCCCAGGAGCCAGCCAGCAGAATATTGTGATATTGGAATAATGCCCCTGCTCTCAGGTGAACCTGCCTGATTCTGTTTCAAAGTGGAGAACAGAATCTACACAGTTAATTCAATTTCTGAGCAAAATACTTTTAATGGTCAGCTTCTTCACTTCATACCCTATCGCTAAGGCAATCCTCAGCACGAGATCCCCCTACTTTCTGTGTAAGAGGAAAATTAGGGACCTATTTCCAGAGAGCTTCACCCTGTAACACCTGTAGAGTTTGGTCTGGCATCCCTGGAAACATAGAAACACCACATGAACTACTCATGCATTGGAAAGGATGGAAGAGCACCTTGAAAAATCATGCCCTTCACCTGACCAAAAGATCGAGTCATAACCAGCTAATGACACGAGTGCATCTATGTTAACAGAGTTCGTATGGGCAAGATCTGGGAATTGCTTCTGCTCACAAGCTCAGTGTGAGACAGTGGTGAAGGAAAACTTCCCAAAGCTAATATTACCCTACAATATGTCCCTAGAATCTTCTAGAACCTAGATGGTCACCTCTGACTCACTATGCCCTGCATTGGCCTGACAAGGTCAAGAATATAACATTTCAATTCTGGGCTCTGCTTTTACTATAGGGGCACTGAGTGGGTGATACTCAGAGAAGAGTGACCAGGGTGATGCCTGGACCACTAACCGTGGGCAGATGTTTCACTTGGGAAAGACCAGCTTGAGAGAGTTGAAGGACTGTCAGCAACGTCATTACCCAGTATTATTTCAGAAGACAGAACCAGGACCAATGGGCCGGAGTTCAGGAAGTCAGAAACCACATGCTGATCTAAAATGGAAAGGCCCAACTTGCTACTGTCCTTGGGGGAGGTAGGGAGTCTACTTCTCAGCAATCTGGCAGAAGGGATTTAGACTTTGGTGGGGGGGCAAGGTTGATCACCTCTGGGGTTTGTCTTGACTCTGGAATTCCAGTCTACATATTTTGGCCTCTATTGCTTGCCTTTGTTCCATCCCAAGCTTTTTCATTTGTCTCTTTCTAATTAAGAGAAATGACCAGTATCATTTTTATTGAATATAAATCAGCCTAATCCCATACTGACATTGATATTCAGTCCCATAAAGGTAACAATGCTAGTGCTAAGAGCTCTCAGTTTCCACTTTAAATGGGTCAAAGGTGAAAATAATAAGAATGACTACTCTCATAGGCGCTTACTTTGTGCCAGGCACTGTGGTAAAGGCTTCATGAAGAGTATTTCATTTCATCCTCATAACAGACGTATGGGTGAGTGCGATTATTATCCCTAGTTAACAAATGTGTATGTGGAGGCCCAGAGTGGTTAGAACTTGCCCGGAGTCACACAACTAGTAAATGGGAGAACCAGGCTGCAAAACAGTAATCTGATGTCAAGGGCGACTTTCCTCCCACAGTGCTAGGCTACTTCTGCGAGCTGACTACCTTCCTTTAGTTTTGGATTGGGAAGCAAAACAACTTTTTGACAAGAATACCAATCATGAACCATTGGCAGGAGTGAGAAGGAGGGGAGAGAGAGAGAAGAGAGGAAGCCTGGTGGTTTTGGAGCCCAACGTTTGGAGCTCTCGGAATTCAAAGCAATTAGCAGTGCATTGATTCCATTGCATTGTGCAATCTAGGGCACAGCTCAGTCGCTGGTAATTTGATGGAAATATATGCAGGGAGCGGCTGTTGCTTCAGAAACACACAAGAATGCTCTCAAAGTGGAATATGGGAGGAGAAGAAAAATACCAATCGCAGGGGTCAGGCATAGGAAACGGAGCTCCCCATGGTGGGAATATCCCTGTCTCTGTCCTAACATCAGAGCCCCCTCTTTGATGAGTCTGTTCTGTGAGGATCTTGGTGGACCCTGGGGGAGACCTTAGCTTTATTTCTAGAACAGTTCAAGGAGGCATTCAAAGTCTATCTATTCAGCCCAGAGGATGGTCTGGGTAACGCTGAGAACATGCCTCTTAATTTTTTTTTTTCTCTCTTAAAAAAGAACAGGCTCCTTCCTGTTCTAAAATTGGATATTTATGTCTGAAACTTAGCCCAACATGGCTGATGGGGGGGTCTTGATATTTGATGATCCTGCTGCCTCTCCATTTGCAACTGTCGTAAACTCTTCATAGGTTCCTATCTGTAATTGTATGTGGTTAATTAAAGTAGCAGTCATGCACTTCCAGACAGGAACGCTGTAGTAAAGACAGCCTGTCATCAGGATGTCCCCTGAGGCTGTTGTCAAGGCGTGAAGCCTGTTTTGTCTCTAAACCACCTTCATCAGTTACTACAGTGGTTTGCCATCCTTTCAGCACTCAGGTGGTCCACGCTGTATTTACCTTCCTGATGACAGGTCAAGGGGTTATATAGGATTCCTCTTTTTTTCAGATGTAACCACTCGTGGCGTGTGGCCAGGGTCAGATCTAGATTTTGTGGGACCTTGAGGCTTATGTAATTTGGAGAGCACTCTTTAATTAAAAGAATCAACATTTTGAATACAAAATGAGACACGTGGCCCTGAAAGGAGCCTGCGCACGTGAGAGATCATGAGACTTCAGCTTCATTCCCTTCACACTACGTCTGCCTCTGAGAGCAGAGTTAGGAGATGTGTGTCCCAGACTGGGCACTGCTCTGACTACCTGTGGGATCTGGGGCAGATTACTTCCTCCTTCGGGGCTTCAGATCTTCATCTGTAAATGGACTAGGTTATTCTAGGGTCCCTTCTGGCTCTCGCTCTCTGAGTTCAGCATGGCTCATGGCTTTCATGGAGCAAGTAAAGCAAGTTCAAAGTCAGTGGTGTTCCAGATGCCATGCTTTTCTTTGTGAAATGAATGGACTGGAAACAATGGCCTCTAAGGATATCTTCTTGTTATAATGTTCTATGTAAAGGTTTCTATTTCTGCCCGAGTCTTCCTCTAGCCCGTTGGACTAATGTCATTGGTGTGTGCCTCCTCAGTGGAAGCCTCAGGTGTAAAAAAACAAAGCACCCCTTCTACACAGGAGGGCAGCTGGGCTAATAGCCATTGCAGTTTTAGTTTCTCTGGAGCACTTTATTTTGAGAGTGACCAAAATGTGCCTTTAGCTTTGATGTCAACATAAGCAGAACGCCCCAATTAGACAACAAGGAAGCCCATTTCATGAGGGGCTTTAGAGGCCAAAGAACTAGGCAGCAGAGGCCAAGCCCAACCTCTCTCCTTAGCCCTATCCCAGCTAGGATGCTCACTAGTCTGCCAATGTTTTAACAAGAGCTAGATTCTAATATAAGTCTCTAGAGTGGGTTGTAGTGGAAACTCATCTTGATAAAGAGTAAAGACACTAGCTGTCTTACTGTCTATTGACGTTTAGCAACTCACAGGATTTCTCTTGCCTCAATTTTCTCATCTATAAAATGGGAAGGTTGATCTTTTATTTATTTTTTTGGCTCTGTGGTACTTTTCAGCACTTTTGTTTCATTTATAAGTCTGCCTTTCTGCTGCATTTAGTTTTGAAGGCGGTTTAAAGCTAGACCAAAGCTTATGTCTCAACTTGAATTTAAGAATGGGGTTCTGCATGGAGCTTAGAGAAGAGCAAATCCTGAGAGAGCATCCCATCATCTCCTGGAAAGTCCGCAGGGCGGTAATGGGAACCTAAAGACCACTTACAGTATAGAAGTTGAGAGACAATTGGCTTTCAAATGTGCCCATGCTCCCGTTCTTCACGTGAACAGTGGCCACTCTGAAAAGGGGAGAGAATTTTGCATAAGGACTGAAACATGCCTGATTGACAGGGACTGCAGAACACACGCAAGGCAGCCCGCCCTCCACTCTCAGAGCAACTTACCTCTGGTCGAAGGCAGCCTGGTTCACCAAGTAGGTGGAGTGGTAGGTGCAGGAGAAGGAATAGTTCACGGGCTGGTTCTTCACAATCACGGTGCTGTCATTGGAAACGATGTGGCTGTAGAAGTGGTAGATGGGGGGCTTGTACTGGAGAAAGGAAGAAGGCAGTTAGGGTAGCCCTGTCCTCCCATGATGAGAATGGGGGTCCTGGGAAAAGTGATTGAAGATGGGCCAGGAATAAAGCCCATGGGGAGACATGAACGTCTGCCATTGAGAGTAGCACCCACTCTTTTTGTCTGATCCTTTTTGTAAAGTGTTCTTGAGTCTGTTCAACTAAGATCATTTAAAATAATCTAAGTTGAATGTTGTACAAATACAAGAAATCCATATACTCACTAGGCTTCGGACCCCAGAGAACTGGCTCAGGAATCTTTATTTCCCAACATCAATTTTTTATCCATTTCCTTTGTCCAAGATCTTACGTGACTACTTTCACCCATTTAGGGTGATTTCTAGAAATCTCCCATTTCTAGAACATTACTGTCTAGTTCTTTGCTCTATCCTTCCAATCATGAGCACTATTCCTGACTTGTTGAAAGCTAAAATCACAGAATATTAGAGTCGAGAGGGATCTTCAACTTCTGCTTGAGAAGTGACCTACCTAAGACCACACAGATACTTTGTAGTTCACTTTACTAGGATTCTCAAAGACGTGATTTTTTTCGTTTGTTTGTTTTTTTGTTTTGTTAATCATGTCCTTGACTCTTTCTACTTAATCACTGAATCCTTGTGGGGCCTGTAGGAAGAGGAGGTGACCCTGAGAGTTCTTTGGTCCCATTTTCTGAGACCCAAGACAGTAGGGAAGCTAGCTGTCAGCAGTGGAAATGCTACCTTCATGACTACATTCCTACTGGTTGTGTGGCCCCAAACTAGTAACTTTATTGGGAGGTCTCAGATTTCTCCTTTGTCATATAAGATATTCACAAGAGGTTGTCTGTGGTTCCTTTTAATTCTGATCACTTTTCCTGGGTATTTCACAAAACCCAATTATGAATAGTGTTATACTTTGGTTACCCATTTAAAATGCCCTTTCAAATGCACTTTATCACCACTTCAAAATCTTGGGCAGAGGATGTCTCGTCCATCCAACACAAGAAGGATGGCATCTCATGAGCACAGGCTCAGAACTCAAAGCAAGGTAGAGGTGGGAAAGGTACGTTGTTCTACTCACAGAAGGTGACCTAGCTGGCTCTCACAACAAAGTAGGAGAATAAAATTCAAATTCAAAGAGTCACTTAAACTAAGCAGAAGAGAAGAGTTTAAATAACACTAACACCCCAGGAAATAAGAGTCAGGATTGACTCTTAAAAGGAAACTGGTGAATTTGGAATCCATTGAAGGGTGGACAACAGATGTCTCATTCTCGGTTCCGGTTGTCTCATCTTAGTGACTCCTCACTGTGTGGCTGGGACTTACCTCAGACTGCGTTCCACAGTAAGACTTGTTTTTAGGTGACAAATCTGGGATTACAAATTGGTAGTAACCTCCTTCATGGACCCCATTGTAACACAGCCCTCCGAGGGCCAACTGATGTACTTCCCATCCATAGGGACACTCAGGGATTTTGGTGATGATGGTTTTGGGATAACAAAACACAAGAATGACATCTGGAAAGAGGATATACAGGGTTAGAAATCAGATATGGTAATCATATTACTCTACATAAACAACAGTGGCTTCCAGTCACACCCAAGCATACAAAACACTTTCCTGGCTATTCTTCATGAGCTGTGAAAAAAGTTTCACCCATCCTCAGTCACTGAAGTTCCACTTTTTTTGTTTTTGCTATATCTGTGTAATATCTGCCCTACGCTTAATAAGTATTCAAAATTGGTCCACTTTTAAATCTTAATCTATTTTAAGGAATAGATCTGTGAAGCTAGATTGGATGGATTGGAGATATATATATAATATTTTATATTACATGTATTAAAAATTTTTTAAATCCCATGAACACAAGCACATAACTTAAAAAACTATCTCCGTTTCATGCACAGTGCTGCAAAACAGTAATTCATGGTACAAGACAGAAATTCAACAGTCAAGTAGAAAATAGGAAAAAATGTGGAGATTTTATCTCTAGCTATTTATCCATCTATCTAGCATTCTCTAATTTTAAAAAAAGTCTAAATTTATCCAATGCATTTTTACTTCCTGTGGTAAAAGTCTGATTGGCACTGGAGGCTAACATGCTTCTGTTGGCTACATTATTGCACTTTCATAAACACTATAGGCACGGAGCCCTGAGCTTTCTTTGCAAAGGGAAGCTTTAGGAAACTTTCCTTTCCAGGCAAGTGGACTGGCCCCGGGGCATACCTGCTTTATTTGGAGTGCATGATTTCGCAGAGGCTTCCACAAAGACGGCCAGCAGCACAAAGGCCCTCAGCACCATTGCTTCTCAGAACCTGGTCTTTGCCAGGTGGCCAAACCCAGCTGGCCTAGCGATCACCGTCCCGACAGGGCCTGAGCCTTGATCATTCTAGGTCAGAAACACAAGCGAGCAATTAAAATGAAGGGTGAGAACAAAGCAGCACACACAGCCTTGGGGGGAATTTCGAAGGGAGATCCGTAAGGCCATTTGCCCTGTTTCTAATGGTTCCTGGTCTGCGCTGGGAAGCAAAAAGTGAGGCTCATACCACTGGGAGCGTCAATGACACACGCAGTTGCTCATGTTCCCAACTGTTTCATTCTCTCCAGACTGTGGACGCTGCCTCCCAGAAGCTGCCCAAATCTCCAGCCCCAGTCCTAGCTTGACTTTATATAGGGCGAGGGTGTAAAAGAAACCGGCTCCAGATAAATCACAATGAACACACATTATCCACTGCGGGGGGAATAAAGGGGACCTTGCACAATAATCCGATGGGAAGCTCAGTTACGGCCACTTGAGTCTAATTTCTTTTACTTCACAGAGTTGGAAAAACTTTTGTTTAACCACTTCAACCAGGATTGGAATTAAAAGTTGAATTTTTTCCCCTCGTACAAAAATATAACTTGGATTGGAGGCAAATTCATTTCTGCACTTTTCTAGGGGAAAGTTTTCTTTCTTCATGTCTTGATTTCTTTGCTTTATTTCTTCCTTTCTTATTTTTTTATGTAGGCGATCTAAACTTTGAACTTAAGAAGACTCAAGTTCAGCAGTGTTACACCTGATAAACAAACACTAGGCTGTTTGTGTGATGCAAACATGGTCAGGGTTTTTTCTTTCCTTGAATATTTTTCAGTAAACTCTGAATTTCTGGAGTTCCCTCCTGAAGTTTCTCTAGAACGCATTGTGAAATATAACTTTTCATTGTGAAGCTCTAGGCTTTTGAAGTTTTGTTAGTTTCCCAGAGCAATGACACTGGAAGAAGGAACTTAGAAAGACCATCTTATGATTCAATCCTTAGTCACCAAACAAGATCCAACTGGAGAACAACAGCTAAAATGCTGCTTCTGGGAAGCTTCCAAATATATGGGGATTGACCTGGGGATTTTTAGCACCCAGAAATTTAAGAGTAAAAAATCTGGGTTTGTTTTAATTTTCGTTTTAGAGGAAGCAGGACCTTTTATCAATCAACTGAGAGTATATTTTACATTAAGCCCTTGGAGAGACAGATGTAAAAAGTGTAGAAAAATGCCCAGCCTTATAGTGCTTTATAGTGTAGCTGAGAAACTAAATTATCTATACACAATGACTCACAGTTAGAATACTGGGTGAGGTCATTGCTTTGCTACTTATCACATGTCTTTCACTTTATGACACACATCCCTCCCACTGAGCCCATGTAATGTAATGTCTCAGAAACACTGGGCTATGTCTTTTAATCAATATGCATATAGAAGAGGGTAGAGTTTCCTTACCTTCTCAAGACCTATGGTTAAATTGATGGTATGCCTTACCATGATGGTGTCTAAGGATTGTGGAAATAGCCATATGGCAAGCCATTAACAATTTCTGTGACTCAGTTTCCTTCTCTGTAAAGGGAGGCTGTAGCCCTGGGTTTCTCTCTCAGGGTGGGAGAGCAATGATGTGAGGCTCTTATAAACTGTAAAGTACTAGATAAATAAGTAGATAATATGAACAGACAACTAACACATTTCAGCAACATGTATTCGTCCCTGAGGTATTTTTCTTTTTCTCAAAGAAAAGTACCGCAAAGTGTCCATTGTAGCTTCATGTAACATGAGACACACCTGTATTGTATAACACACACAGACTTAATATATTTTATGGATAAAGACTAAATGGGCTGAAGAGGGGAGGAGGAGGGAATGTATTAATTTTTTTTTTTTTTTTTTTTAAACTAAGGTTGAGTTTAGTGCAGCCTGGAAATATCAGCACATTTATTCTGGTCTCCATAGTTCATTACTACCTGAGCAGAAATCGGCCCTTGAACCTCACGAGTCTGTGTGGGTTCTCTGAGTTTCTCTTTCCTAGGGCTTAGCACTAACTCTGAGCTTCTTCCTCCCTCCATTTTTAGAAACATGTATTGAGCCCCTATAGTATAGCAGGCACTGGACTAGGTTCTGGGAAGACATAGGCAAGTCAGTGGACTAGGAACAGGGTGGGTGGGTGAGGGGATGCACAGAGCCATGGAGGTGTGTCCTGGGAATGTGGGGTGGTAAAGAGGGAAACAGGGAGAATCAACATGCTCAGCAGAGGAAGTAACAAGTAAACCAAGTCTCAGAGGCCTAAAACAGCCTAGTTATATAAGGAACAGCCCCTGTAATCCTTTCCTGTCTTCCAGTGGAAATGTCTGATGGGCCCCTGCAAGATGCTGTGAAGACGTATAGGGTCAGAGTGGACAGATAGACACTGCAGTTGGGCCTGGGATAAAAAACCCAGCTCTACCACTTCTTAGCTGTGTGTTCTCGGGCAAGTGACTTAGCTTCTGTGAGCTTTAATTTCCTCCTCTCCCGAAAGGATAATGTCTGTGACATGGTGTTACTCAGAGTATTAAATGAGATATAAATAGTCCCCCCTTATCCACGGGGAATATGTTCCTAGACCCCCAGTGGATGGATGCCCCAAATCTCACATAGTACCAAACCCAATACAGTATATATTATGCTTTTTCCTATACTTTCATACCTTTTCACTTAAGGGAAACACTTTATGGCTTCTCCTTAGCATACCCGAATTGTCAGCATCACTATTCTTGCTCTTTGGGGACATTATTAAGTAAAACAAAGTTGACTTGAATACAAGCACTGTGATACAATGACAGTAGATCTGATAGCTCGATGGCTGCTAAGTGACTCATGGGTGGGTAGCACACAGCCTGGAGATGCCGGAGAAAGGGATGATTCATGTTCATGGTGGGACAGAGTGGGATGTCAGGAGATTTCATCACACTGCTTACAATGACACGGAATTTAAAACTTAGGAACTGTTTATTTCTAGAATTTTCCATTTAATATTTTTGGACTGTGGTTGACCATGGGTAACTGAAACCATGTAAAGTGAAACTGTGGAGAAGGAGGGCTTGCTATAAATGGGTTTGCATAGACATGCTTTATTTTTCTCAATAGGGGCAGGGCGTCAGGGAAGATTTTCATTTTATGCTTCATTCTGTTTGGGAAACTCAAAGAGGGGAGCCTATTAGGAATGGATCACTGCTAGATAATATATATTATTGTCATCGGTGCTGAGTTATGTCATATGTAACTAAAAGCACAGGTTCTGGAATTAAGAGGTCATGGCTTTGTCACATTTCCAATTGTCTGATCTTGAGCAAGTAATTTGACCTTTCCAAGCCTTTAGTTGGCAAATCTATGAAATAGGCTTCCTACCTCCGATGCTGTTGCAAGGACCTAATGAAATAACACACGTAAGTTGCTTAGCGCGGTGCCTGGCACGTTGTAAACGTTCAATACAGGTTTGTTGCCAGAAAGTTTATTCGTTTGAGGTTGGTATCCTTGGCCTGGAAGGGCATGTCAATAGCGTTCCCGTATGAACTCTGGGTGTTTTCTAATGGGAATATTTCTTTCTTTAGAAGCCCACCTGAATAAAGAGCAGGTGCTTTTGATTTCTAGAGAAGGCTGATAATGATAAAATCTCGCCTACAATTTCTTGGAGGGGGGACCCAGCTAACAATCAGGTACATGATACTCTTTTCGAGGGCAAGTTGAATAAAGTTGGGAAGCGGAGTCAACTTTTGTGGCAGGCTGGTTTCTAGATGTTGTATTTGCATAAGAAACAGATTGGGACAAAATGTACTTGGGCCAAACAGTATTTGATACTTGCCCTGATAAAAGGGAGGAGGCTCTTATTTTTTTCCCCCGGTAATTACCCACCATTCCACTGCCTGACCCCATCCCCTGTCTGCTCTCCTCCCCCTTCATCCTGAGATGAAGATGGAGTTGTAGAGGTGCCACTGGGAGACATCCAAAAGCAACATCTCCCCCTGAGACCCACTGCTATTTCTCCGTAAAACACAAATAAAACTGATGGGAAGATTTTCACAATCCCAGGATCTAGCAAGGGTTTGATAAAAAGGATTTTATGGCAGACTCATCTGAAAGGTGAGCTTGGTGAGCTTGCAAAAAGTGTATCTTTCTTTTGCAAATTGCCAGCCAATAGAGGGTGCCGGTTCTATTTGAAGGTCTTGTAAGATTTGTGAAAACTCGCCCAGACACAGAAAGGTTGTCATTTGCAAAATTGCAATCAACATTTTCATTCACCACTAAATCATACGGGTGATTAATCATAATGATAAACAAACCGGTAAACTCTGAGTGATCAGATGATACTTTAAAAAATAAAGCTAATAAGCATGCATTAAAGTTTAAAAGGCTGCTCTATTAACTTATTTTTTGAAGCACATTGTTTTGAGTTCATTAAATGTTGGCTTTGTTAAATGGGCTCCATTGTTTCCTCTAAGCCCTGAATCAAGCCTTCTTCTATTTTGTGGGAGAGACTGTTTGCCAATTTGCAAATGAGTGGGTGTTCCCATGCAGGCTTCAATGGCTTACTCCTCCAGGAATTAGCAGTTCTCCTGAGAAAGCAGTGTTCCCCTTACAGAAAATACACTTTATAAAGGAGAACTGAGAAGTGAGAAAAGACCCTCTGCTGATAGTACATCAGAAATTCAGAGCAATGAGCTCTGCCTCCCCCATCCCATTCCAGACCTTGCAGCCACCAGTCTCAGAGAACCAGATTGGCCCAGGAAGATCCCCCTCCAGGAGATACTGGAGTCTTATTATGCTAATCTCCAAGCAGGGAGTAAAGCCCCCCCCCCCTTTTCTCAGAAAAGTAGGGACCATCAGCTCCTCCCTTTCCTGTCTCCCCATCACCCTTTTCATCTCCAATCATAAGGCTGAAGAAAAAATAATAGTTCCTCCTCAGATCAAGATTAGGGATCTCATTGCTGGTTATTTCAAGGTGAATAATTTATTCTGTTCTTGAAACTTCCCAGAGTATCATTCATTTATTCTTTTATTCATTCATTGAGTCACCAAATATGTAATGAATGTCTGTTATGTACCAGGTCATAATCATATATATGTAGATAGATACAGACATACATATATGTACATCTATCTATCTATCTATCTATCTATCTATCTATCTATCTATCTATCATCTATCATGTATCCATGAAAAAAATTTAGGGCCAAGAGACCAGAAATAAAGGCAGACAACTCCATCATTACACTAAAAGTTTATTAAGGGAATGTGCATAGAAGCGCGTCTTGGGTGACAGCAAGACGACATGATTATCCTCCACGCTTTCTACCCAGCAGACAGGAATGTGTGTTTAAGGAGGTGGGGGGGGGACTGCCAGGTGCCGAGAGCCTCTCGTACCAGAGCTGATTAAGAGACAGATAATGTCAAGAGCATCTCACTCCAGAGACAGAGCAGAGATCTGGGGGTGAGGGGGCGGCAAGAATCAAGATGGCAGATCAGCTTGAAGACAGAATTAGCTCTGTCCATGCTATATATATATCTTCCACTTGGGGTAAATATAAGGATATTAAGTAAGGAAGGACACAAATCGGCTTTACATAAAAAGAATAATGGGACATAGAAGAGGCATCTAATTTAGACAGCCCGGTCAAGGAAATCTCTTTGAAGAGACTTAAGGTGGGGCCTGAAGGAGTGGAGATAGGAGCTGATGGGATGTGTGAGTGTGTATGTAGCGGCAGAATACTTGAGGCAGGGGTTATGGAGCCTCTGCTGTAGGTTGAAGGTGATACATTCACCAACCGGTGCATGCTTTTTTTATTTTTCAAGCTCTTTTCCCAGACACTCAAGGAAGTTTTCCTGTTTGACTTCCATACCATGAGAAATTCCATCCTTGGCGGATAATGCCATTATGAGTTTTCTTTCTCTGTTAGTAACGTTAGTGTCACTTTAGTTATAGATTTTTAATTGAGATCAGAGTAATTGTCTCTTGGATTTATAGAAACTAGAACAAATGCAAATTTACCCTCTAGGACCCATGTCTGTTTTGGTTGACTGATTTTTCTTTCTAGGAACTTCATGCATAGCCATTCTCTCATCCAATGAGCCACTCGTGGCTTCTTCCTTACTCCCAAACCTGATGCCTTTGTTATTATGCCAGATATGGACCGAGTTTCATTTTCCTTCATGTCTATGACAGTTTATTGCAGAGGTACCAATCCAGTTCTCAGATAGCCAGAGATAGATAGAAGAAAGAAGCAGCAGAAGAAAAGAAACTATGCCATTATCTTTTGCTCTACTGCTATATGACTGTGTAATTGTCTTCAAATGCCTACGTGCTCTGCATGGATACCAGGCACATCAGATGCACATCACACGTACTGCCACTTCCCTCTTGTGCATCCATGCCAGACATCGCTAATCAAGAAACTCTCCCCCTTTGACCTCAAACAAGACCTCAGAAGCATTCTCAACACTGTCCTTCAAATGGGCACTTTAATCAACTGGAATTAGCATAGAATTGAAATCCATTTGTTTTCCATGGTATAAGCAACCTCAGTGCTTCTGGGACAGAGTTACAGTGCATTCTTCCTCCACATTTATCATGATGTGACTTCACTTTTTTGCATGAAGCCTCCTTCACCAGACTGAACGCTCCATCAAGGTCAGGTTTACAACTGGGGGTTTGCTTAACCTTGAATCCCCCCTGGCTCAGAGCATAGTACCTAGAACATAGTTGATTTAGAAAATATTTGCTGAATGAATGAATGACAGAAATTTGTTCTTTGGAAGAAGCCAAAGTATGTTTGCAGCCGAAATGCAGCTGCCCTCAAACACTGGCCTCTGCCGAAGGGTATTATTCTGTATTTCTTTGTGAAGTCACTTAGCGTTTGGCCAGTTAGCATATAGAGACTTGATCAGACTCCTTATGAAGCCCTGAAAATGTGCTTCTAATGTTCTTTCATCCAGATCTTTGTAGTCAGTGCTAGTTCTCAGTACCAGTTGTGATTATTGCAGCTCCTGTGGGCACCACTGTTTAAGTATTTCTGAAGAGAAGGCTCTTTCCATATTGCATCAAAGGGGTTTCTGTATAACTGCAGTGTATGTACCTGCCAATGTTTCCTCTTTGCTCTAAGAACCAGGGTATCCTGGGGTCTGGGAAGGGAGTGTTTTCAAAATCCTGGAACTCCATTAACACTCTCTTTGTAAAATGCATGCTTAATGAAGTGGTGATCTGCGTTTTAAATGATCTCATGTACCAAATTCTCAGTACATTTTTCTGTTTTCCCTGACCCTGCAAATGTGGGTGTCCTTGGTTTAATAAACTGGCAGAATAATGTGTGCCCCTTTTGAGTCTATTTTACATTTCAATGAATACATTGTGTGTTTCTGAACCTAGAGAATTACAATGTCTGTGTTAAACATTTGGGAGAGTTGAAAACTTGGGAAGTTACAAAGGTAGTTTCTACCATTCATATGAAATAGACACCCCAACTGTTTTGAAAGTCTAAAGGACAAGAGTTTTAATTAAAGCAAATTATAAATCATGGCAGAATTTCTATCATATCCTCTAGATTTCACTACTTGGTAGAGAGAAAGTAGGTCAGTAAGTTTATGTCGCAAACTCTCTTTGAATGGTAATGATTAAAATACAGAATCCTTTCGTTGGATTGATCAGCTTTTGATTTCTGAAATGAAGCTCTTTGCTAGTACAGCCAGAGGGAAATGGCAGTTAAAATGGATTAATTGAGTAATAGCTACAAGAGCAAGAAAAAATGCTGGAGCAATATACATGCATAATTATAGTCTAATTTATCAGCATTTTCTTAGAGCCACAAACCCAGGGCTGTGACAGACTCAAGGGGGAAAGTATTAAAAATTCTGAAGCTGGATGTCTTTCTTTCTTGGGCCAGGGCTTTGAGGGATGGAAAGTGGATATCAGGTGATTTCAGAAGGTTATATATGGCTGAGAGCCGTTGCATGGAAATCTGGGCCAGACCACATTGGCCGTCATTGGCAGAAGACGTGAGCAATGAGGAAATGTTAGGGAAGAACCTAAGTGTTCTACAGACCACGGAGGTGGATACTGAGTGATGGGGGATTTCTTACTGAGGTTTTTAAATGTGTGTGAGTGAATTGAGTCTCCATTATCCAGACAATTCATACTAAATCTTTAAAGACACGCTCAAAACCACCTGCTATGTGAAGTTGGCTCAGATCCCCCTACCTCCAGAGACTTTGAACTTCTGTTGTCTGCATCATGTCTATGGCATCTAGTGTATGCCCCCAATCTCAGTGGCTTAATATGATAGACATTGGGAAGTTACAAAGGTAGTTTCTCCCATTCATGTGAAGATTCATTTCTCATTCATGTGAAGATTCTATTAGGTATTCCCGGTTGGTAAGTGGTCTCCCCATGGTTATCCTGGGAACTGAGCTTTGCGTATCTCATCTCTCTGTTCTCTGAATCCTAAGAGATCTCTGTATTCAGCCAGCAGGTGGAGAAAAAGTATGGAGGAATCTGATAAGGTCAGGCCTAGAAGTGGTAATGTCATTCTACTCACAGTTCATTGGCTAAAACTCAGACATGTGCCAATATTTAACTTCAGCTATCTGGCCAGGGAACAGAGAAAATGGGTTTGGGTGAGCAGGTAGCAGTCAAATATATATAGCTACGTTTTGGAAGAATGAATATGTGTGCCTATGTATCTGTCTGACAGTGGGTTTTATTATTTTTATTTTACAAGTTGGAAAACTGACACTTGGGAAGATTCAGTCACTTGCTGAGGTGATGCTGGCGCTAGAATGTCACCCACGCTTGTATGGTTTTAAAGCCACCACACTATCGTTGCTTATTAACCTCATTTCTTACACTGTCCCATTGTTTTCTATTTCCCTGTCACCATTCTTATTCAGGCCTCATGACATCCTAACTTACCTGCTATAAAAGCCACAAGCTATGTCCCTTGATGTCACTCAACCAGGCAAATTATTGACAGGTTGTTGCTTGCTCTTCTTAAAATACAGCTCTAACCTTATCAATTCACAGCCTGAATATCTTTAATAAATGCTCAGTAAATGTTTGTTAACTTACTGCCTAATGAGTAAAAAGCAAAGGTCTTGGCCTGGGTTCAAGGCCTGAGATTAGAGAATTATGTGGAAACAATTATGTGGGAGTATGCACTGGGTCCCAGAGTATCCTACTGTTGCATGTGTAAGCCTCAGAGAAGGCTGCGCTCGGAAGCATTGATTCTGGGTTGCTAAATAATGACTTCTTTCCTGGTATCATTCTAGGGAGGGTTAGGTATCTTACACCGTGAAAGTCTTTAGATTTAGCCACACAGGTCTCTGTCTTTGGCAGGGAGAGAGAGGAGGAAGGACGGAGAAGAGAGGAGGGAGAAGGAAGGAGGGAGGAGGAAGGAGGGAGGAGAGAGGAGAGAGAAGGGAGAAGAAATGAGGGAGGAGGGAGGAGGGAGGAGAGAGGAGGGAGGAGAGAGAAGAAACTGCCTTTGGACGTGCCACACAGCTCTTGAATGCATTCCTTTCCACATACTCTACACTGGTTATGGGCGGGAAGGGGTGAGAGACGTTTCCTGAGCCTGTGTAGGGACTCTGTTTAATCAACCCAGTGATTTACCCAGAAAAACTAGTTTATGCACAATGGTGGCAGCAGATTTTCTAGAAGGGATTTGAGGCATCAATCTAGTTGAAAAATGGGATGTTTGAGTGATTAAGGGTAACTTACATAAGATTGAATGAAATCTCAGTTGTTCGTGTAGAAGATTGAAATGGTAGATTATAGATAAGCAGAGATCCCCGGCCCTCCCTACTATTTGGCACTACTGTCTAGGAAATACCTTTTGCAGTGCTGAGATTCTCTACCCCTTCTTTTTCATCTGGTACTTCCAGGTCTGCTTCTTTTGGCAATATTGCAACATTATGCCTGTCAATCCAAGCTGCATTAGAAGTGCCCAATGGAGGCCACCTCCTAGGTCCTGGCCAAGCAGAACTGCAGACAGTGTGGTGGTTTCTTTGATGGCAGCCAACAGTGTGGAGAAAAAACAATAAACAATCAGCAAGGGGGCTCATTCTCCCTTTTCTGTCCTCCACTGCTGACATCTAAGGAGCAGGCCCTGCAGAGTTCAAGGGAAGAGGGTTCAGTGTGAAGACTTCACACATTTCAGAGTGCTCAGGCCTTCCGACCCAAGGCACGCAAACCTCAGGCCTCAGGCAGGCTCCAGACTTGAAAGGGGGAACAGAAGAACTTGGGGTTCTGTCAGTGGCTGTCAGAGCTGGCAGGGATTTTGGTGATTATCTGTCTCAAACCAGCTAACATTGGCACAATGCTGCTGCATCCTCTTCTTGTGCCCAGAGCAGACATCTGCCAGCTCTACTGTCAGCTGAGTCCCTCTGTAGATTACTGGTCAACCCCGAGAGAGGGTCCGATTGATAAGCCAGTACCTACTGGCAGAGCTCTTTTGCCAGGCCAGCAATCTCAGCGGGTTACTGACCAGCCGATAGATGAACCAATGGTTGGTCTAATCTGCTGAGATTAGAAGGTGAAGTTCCAGATGGATAAAGCATGACGATCATGTATAAGGGAAATTTGTTTACCCTTTCTTTCAGATGCAAATTGGTTTATCTTACACTTTAATGGCTCTTTTACTCATGTATGATTTATAACACCATGAATTAGTCTTTTGGAAAATATTGGTCCACTGAGTTATGCCGATTTTCCAAAGGTTGACAGATTTCATTGTAAATATTTTAAAAAATCACCTGCCTTAATATCATCAATATCTAATCAGAAAATTCAATGAGTATTGAGAAGTGTGATGAAATTGTTTCGTGATGATGGGGAGGGAACATAGTGGTGGGAAGACATGTGTGGTGATTAGGAGCCAGGGCACAAAAGTGAGACATGCCAGCTGTGTGTCCGTAGATATGTTACTTACTGTCTCTTTTGCCCACTTTCCTTATTTGGGAAATGGTGGTATGCCAACACCTGCCTACAAAGGTTGTTGTGAAGACTAAATGAGATACGGCAGATAAAGTACTTGGCACCTAGCAAGTACTCAATAAATATTAGTTATTGCTATCATCGTATTACCTTTTCTCAAAGTTCCAGTTGTAGGAGGATTGTTTTATGTGGCTCCTTCTTCTATGGGGTTCAGTTTGCTGCATTTAAAAGACACCTTTCATCGGAGCCCTTAGGGCTTCTGCTGGATAGACTCAGGGACTCATGTGTTTGGGGAGTTGGGGGCCTACCTTTGCATAATGCCAGCACAGTTGACTTCAAAAGTCTGGATGCTTCACAAGTCTCATGGTGCTTCCGGCCCCAGCACAGTCTTTCTGACCCCAACTTTGCATTTAAATCATGTTCTATGGGACCATTTATCCTTCTTTTTTACCAGCCTGTGTCTGCTCATGTATTGGGAAATCAGGTCAAAGAAGAGCACACAGGGTTAGAGTTTGCAGGAGAAATTTAGGTCAACCCCCTACCACCTTTCACCTGTACGTCAGGGACACCTATGAGATATCTTTCTGGTTTCATTCCCATTTGCTTTTATCTTCATAGGCTGTCTTTACTGTGCCAATTGATTTAGTGATTTTGTGGTCACTGAATATTTCCCCAGTTCATTAACAATTCACAGTCAAAGGACTTTGTCTGGCAGTGACCCAGTGAGCCAGTAGATTAGTCCAAATAATGTTATTGATATTCTGGGACTGTTCAGAATTGTACTCTTGTATGCACAGCTGTGAGATTCTTTATGGGAGAATATAGTGCAATAATTTTTTTCTTTTGGAAGAAAATAAAAAGACAACAGAGTAGCTTAGTAATTTGAATTTGATCAACTTAGGAGCTGCATAGTCAGACCTGCAATTTTTTTTTTTCAAGTATCGCAAATGTTGGAGAGTTCTGTGATTTTTGTGCCCTGACCTTTGTACCTTAGCTTAGACCATTTACATTATTTTAGTTTCTGGTTTGAAACCAACTCTGTTCTCTTACAGTTGGATTAAAAAAGCTATGGAAATTGATCCTTTCCAGTGGACTGAAAAAATCCTTTTTTGTCTCTGGGAACACTTCCAGGTAACCACAACACAACTTGGTCTTCCCTCGGAGAAACAGGGGGTTTGGAATGGGGAAGGGCTTAGATTTACCCCTCCTCCAACTCCCCCAGCCCCAGTTTTGGTTCTGCCCTTAACCCATTGAGTATCTGGGCAAATTGCTCCACTTCTCTGGCTATTCATTTCCACCAAGCGCCTTATAAGGTTGTGATGAAGGCCAGAGGAGAAGCATACAATGAGAAGTTGTATATCAAAGTATATAATTATATATAAGGAATTATGCAAAAATCTATCTATCTATCTATCTATCTATCTATCTATCTATCTATCTATCTATCTATCTATCCATCCTCTGTGACATCTGTTGCTACTTAGTAGAGAGACAGACAGATAGGTGGAGGGTGTGAAAGCATTTTCAAAACTATAAGGTCACATATGCATGCAGGTACTACTAGAGCTCACCGTTTCTAATAGTGAAGCTGGCCCTGTGGCTGGTGGTATTTTTATCTTGAAAAGCTACCACTAGACTGTTGTGCTGACTACAGCTGATTGGATGTACAAGTGTGGATGGGCCTTGAGTGGTGACTGAGCGGTGGCTTGCATGGCTGGGGTTAAGTTGTGACCTTTCCTTACGCCCATCCCCTACCGACCTCCTCTTTTTTCATGTCCTTGCCTTCCTCTATCCTCCCCCCCTTTTTTTTTTTAAATTTTTTTCTTACTACAGAAATAATATGTGGTCATTGCAGAATATCTAGAAAGTTCATAAAATCTTAAAGAAAGACAAAAATCTATAATTCCATCTCCTTGAGGCAACCCCTAAAACTGTTCGAGTTCCTTTCTTTTGTTGTTGTTTACTGTTGTGTTAACTCTTCATTTAAAAAAAAAATCATTGAAAGCTTACTGCTTATAAAATTTTGGTATCCTGCCCACCCTCATTTCTGATTGCGCTGTAGAACTTAGATGGCCTATCTCTAGGGTTGGATCTCAGGACCTTGTTGAATCCCCTTGTTTGCTGACACTTGGATAGAATATAATTTCCCCCAAAAAACTTTTCTTATTTCACCAGCAGTTTCCTCTCTGTTCAGGGTTACATCCCACTATTTTCCATGAACTAGTACGTGTGTGATAATAATTGCACTGTACTGTGTGGCCTGTTGACTGGGCTCCATCACTAACTATGAAACTGGATCCTATAACCCAGTTCCCCAGTACCTGAAACTCAAATTCACGTGACCAGAAAGAACAAATGACTCCATGTCTTGGATTTTCAGGACCCGTGAACAGTTTATAAACCTCGGATATTCAACTGCGACTGCCAAGGGTATCCTGATCCCCAGACCGTTGAGTAAAAGGGGCAGTTCAAGATTTTGTTTCTCATCTGTCCTTCTTGATCTCCTCCCAGGTGGAGTTTGGAGAATTGGAGCCTCAGAGAATCACCTCACTTAGCCTCATTGCCATTCAGGGAGGAGCGACCCACAGCAAATGTCTTTATTTTCCAGCTGATGAAAGGGATTAAGGTGGGGATAACAGCAAGGTGACTGTAAGCTGCCCACCTGAATCTCTCATCAGTGCCCAGTAGAAGTTCCCTATCAAATGGCCATTGGGAAAATGCAAATGTCGACCTCTCCGCTCTGTGCTTTAGCTTATCCTGAGCGGAATCACAATTCTCTCCTCCACATCACTCAAGCCCATGACTTCATGCCAGGGCCTCCTTTTCTGAACACACTGAAACCATTCTCCTACTGGGCAATCCCTGTTTTCTTCTACATTTGTGATTTCAAGGGAGGTGATCGCATCATCCCCCATGGAGCGGGCCTCATTGTCGCAGGCTTTTCGGAACCCATATTAAGTACCTTCAAGGTGGCCTGTTAGAGGCGGCTTACACACTGTAAGAGAGAGAGAGAGAGTGACAAGAAAGTGGCTTTAGGAAAAAAGAACAAAGTCAAGTCAGCGAGTTGGTGAAACTGATTTGGGCTCAGGTTTCAGCTGTCCCAGTACCACAAAAAGCGCAGCCGCCCTCCACTGCTCCTTTCAGTGCACTCTACTCATTTAATTAAAGGGAGGACATAATTTCAGGCTTAAGAAAAAGAGATTGTAGGGGTGGCTAGATTTTGTAAAATCTTCCTACTGCTAAGTGTCAGTCACTCCCTTGCTCAAACACGTTTAATGACTCCCTGTTATTTCCAGGATAAAATCAAATCCCCAGATGTCAATACTTGAGTTCCTCAGTGATCTCCCTTAATCTATGCTTCTAGTTTTGTTTCGTTCTTCTCCCTCCCTTTTAGTAGATTAATCACCATGTCTCCATCGTGTTCCACTGAGTAACACCTCCGACCTTTGCTCAAGCATTTATACTCTGCTGGTAATGGCTTCCTTCCTCCTTCCCTACTTTCTTTTCAGGGTCATTTCCCACTATTAACCTAGTTTGTAATTATTCACAAAAGAGCATTCCCTTCCATCAGAGGTTACGCACAAGCAGGCCACAGGCTGTTTCAACCAGCAGACAGTGTGACTTGTTTAGCCCTCATAGGGTTTTATTAATTTGAGCCAACATTTAAAAATTGGGATATTTCACATAACAAGTTAACCTTTGACTTAACTTGAAGAATGATACGCTCTGGCAACACTGTGCCCACATTTCTGCACGGTGGTGGCTGTGTTTGCAGAGTACGCGTAGTTCCTGTCCTCTGTTGATAGGTCGCACTCTATCTTGTTGTCACAATCCCTACCCCTCACTGAGAGTTTGTATGTGTGCTTCCACCTGCTTCTGCACCTACCATTCATATTCCCAGTCTTGACTCTAGGAATTTGTCCTAGCAACTCCTGCTTTAAATAAAACAATAATAATTTAAAAATAATAAATACTTAACACACACACACACACACACACACACACACAATCTCCTAAACACTATTAAAACAAATTAAAGCTGCTACCTAGAACATGACATCACAGAGTGAGAGGGGATGTCTGGATTGTGACCTTCTGGTGAAAACCCAAATCGCCCCATCTGGTTAGATCTCATCAGCGCTCACATGCATGGGCAGATGGTGACAAATGAGACAGAGAGGACTGAAGGTGATGTGCAGGTTTTCATTCTGAAATTAGGAGAAGGGATTTGCTACGTACCCACATAGTGGAGATCGTGAGAAAAATGGGCTAGGAGAAAAATCCAGAGTTTCATTTTGAGCCTGTTAGATTTGATGGCTTATTAGACATCTTTTCTGAGTTGAATTGAGTCCCCCCAAAAGACGTATTCATGTGCTAACCCTCAGTACTTTAGAATGTGACCTTATTTGGAAATAGGGTCCTTGAACAGGTAGTTAGTTAAGATGAGCGATCTTTACCCCACCTTCCTTTCCTCTCTGTGTAGAATTAGTTCTAAACCCCTCCCACTCAGGGCGAACCAGTGGAAATCCCCATGTGCCTTCCTTTCCTCCAGCTGCACAATGAAATAGATATCACGAATTGAACCTAGTTCTGAATTTGTAATGCTCTTCTTCAAATTATAAAGTAACAAATTCTTCAAAAATTCTCTCTCTCGGAATGGAGGTAGCAGTGGGGGCTGCTTATGATTTACTGGGGTCTCATCACGGTCTGGGCCTCCTTGACCGTTGCTAAGGAGCCACCACCCATTCCTGGTCACCATGTCCATATCTCACCCAAAGCAAGTCACATCTCTCTGGGTCCCATGTGTCTCTTTTGCAAAATGAGGAGTTTGGAATAAATTCCAAACTCCTCGTTTAAAGGTTCTCTAAAGATGCTTCATAGAACTGACATTTAATTGTTTTATGAATAGAGCTGATGCTTCAGTTTGTTTTTAAAAGTCTATCTATCCAGGAGTCTGTGCTTTTTCTTGCTGAAGATAAACTGACAAATACAAGCCAAAAACATCCTGTAGTGTTTTCCATGAGAAACAATCAGGTTCTCTGCAAGCCTATCTAATCTCTCCATGTTTGGTAGACTGTGGACCAGGAAGTGTGGCGAACAATAACAATGTAAGGTGTTTGTTTCCCCCCCTGCAAATGGATACACTTGGGGGAGAAATGTGTGAGAACATATAGAACGTTCCATTTGGGTATCATCTAGCTTGTCCCAATAATATTAGAGTGATCTTGTAACAGTTAAAGCGTCGTTCCAAACGTCTTTTTGTAGCTTTATTCTGCTTTTCACAAGGTCCCCTTTTAATCTCCAAAAGTGGGGGTAGAGAGGAGGGGTCCTAAGGGAGACCTTGACAGGTTTGGCTTGTTCCCTTTTCTCACTTTGGCCAATCCTCTCCCTGCCCCCTTTTCTCAAGGCCAAAATAGGGAGAGCTCTGCATTGGCTTCAAACATGGTGGGATGGGTGGGAGGGCAAGGGAGGTTTAGGGAAAAAGTGGCCATTTTCCAACTTCTGAAATAGCCTTTTGTGTTATAAGAAAACATGTGAAACTGGAAGGAAGAAATTTTTCTCAGAATTATGAAAGCAGAGAGGTGGGGGTGATGCAGAAGTAGGGGTGATGGAACAGTGTGAGCACTTCCTCTGGGTTGGTTTTAGAACCTCCTGTATACTGGCTGCGTCTACATTTTCAGGTGGGTTGGGAGTGATTGAAAGAAGCAGGAAGTTGGTGAGTTGGTTCAGCAACAGATGTGTTGTTCTCCAGGAAAGCTCCATTGGATGGTGAGAGTGACACCTTCTCATTTCTAATAGATGATACCAGCCTGAGATAGCATCTGGATAACACCCTGGCTGCCTAGAGGAAGCTGGTGCTCTCCCTGGAATAGTAAGTTCCAGGGGTTTGAAAACATCCAAGGAGAAGAGTCTCTGCCCTTCTCTTACTGGTTAGAAATAAAACAAAATACCCACCCCCCTCTTTTTTTTTCCCTAAAAGCACAGTATGACTAGATATTTCCAAAGACGTTCGAGATGGCACAGATCATGATTGATGCCTACTTGCCCCGAGCCTCACCCCTGGCCCAGGGGATCCTTGGCCCTCTGGGCCCCTCTGTAAGGATTTCTCCCTGGATCTGGGCTGGAGGGCTAGGTCACCCTGTGGGTCTGTGACTGACTAGCTTGAGCTCATGGAGGGCAGATAATTCACTCCCGTCAGTACCTGGGCTTCAGGGGAGGGTTCGATTGTCAAATGTGGCCTGAAGCTTCTTGTGAAATCCTTTGCCAGGTCGCAAGCAGTAAATGATAGAATTCAGGTGAGGTTCCTGGTGTGACTTGAATGTAAGTCCATTCCTGGAATGGTGCCTGGATTCGTTTCTACTGTGTAGGGTAATAGAACTCTCCATCTTTTGTTATGGGACTCATTGATTGCAACTGCATTACCAGGGGAAGTTTGGGGCTAAATTGGTGAAAATGCTTCTACTAAAAGTCACTTCTAAGAGTTACTAGCTATGGAACATTGTTTGAGGCACGTAGCAGGCATCATGCCATTAATGTTTCAAAGCAATCCAGTGAAGTGGTGCTTCTGTCATCCCCATTTCTCAGATGAGGAGACTCAGAGTGTCGCGTTTAGGCTGGTGAGTAGTAGAGCTAGGATTATGGGCTCAGACAAGTCTGGCTTCAAAGCCGCTGCTTCTACCATGGTTGTATCTTCATTAGTGATGGAATAGATTAAATGGAATGTGTAGTTGGAAGGGACTTGATAGACCAGTGGTCCCAATAGACTCCTTTACTTGATGAAGAAACTGAGGCTCAGTCAGATTTCATAGTGGTTAACAGGATGCCTATATTTGTGTCCCAGCTGTATCCCGTACGAGCCCTGTGACTTTGGGCAAGTTACTTGTTTCTCTCTGCATCGATTCCCTCATTTGTAAATGGGGATGATAATAATACCCACCTCTGGCATCACTGTGAAACTTATATGAAATAATCCTTACAGAGCATTTAATAGAATAAACATTGGCTATTTTTGCTATTATTGTTTATGATAGTGAAAAATTAGAAATAAATTCCCAATAATATTGATTTAGTAAATCATATATGCATAGATACATATATTGAAATGTGTCTATAACTGCACAATTAAAAATATATATAATTGAATATATATATATATATATAGAATATATATAATACTGGGGGTGCCAAAAAATGTATACACATGACTTGTATTCATCTTTTGTCACCAGCATTATAGTGAATATTATAATGTTAATACTGTTTTTTCCTTTCTTAATACTGTTTCCTTCCTTTCCTTCCTTTTCCTTTCTTTGTACATTTTTTTGGCACCCTCTGTACATATAAATACAATACAAATGAATGCAATAAACTAATAGAAACCATAATTTTGTATAATTATTACGTGGGAAGATGCTCATAATTTACTGTTTAGTGAAAAAGTAAGTTACAAAACATTGTGTATAGTATGATTCCAAATTTAAATTATATACCCATACACATACATACATAAAAACAAGAAAAGCTATACAAAAATGCTAACAGTTATTCAATTATTATCTCTGGGAGAGGAGATTGTTAGTGACTGAATGTTCGAGTCCCTCCAAATTCATGTGTTGAAATCCTAATCACCAATGCTATGATATAAGGTGTGTGTGTGTGTGTGTGTGTGTGGGATGTTCATGGGAAGCAGTTATGTCACAGGGATTCAGTCCTCATGAATGGGATGAGGGCCCAGTGAGCTCTCTTGCCCTTCTCCCATGTGAGGACACCGTGAGAAGATGGCTGGCTAGGAACCAGGAAGCGGCCCATCACCTGACAGCAAATCTGCTAGCACCTTGATCTTGGACTTCCCAGCCTCCAGAACTGTTAGTTATAAATTTCTGTTGTTATAACCCACCCAGTCTCTGGTATTCTGTTATTGTAGCCCAAAGTGACTCAGGGATGATGGGTGATTTTCACTTCTGGTTTATGCTTTCCTGCACTTCCCCAATGTTATACAACAAAATAAATTGCTTTTGAAATGTAAACAGTGTCCAGAAATCATAAAAATGTTGTCATCCTTTATGCTTAGTTGATTTGTGAGCTTTCTTTCCATGGCAGCATATATAGTGTCTAGATTTCCTTCTACAGACTGTAAGAATGGCCGGCCCATTCCCTATCTGCCTCCAACATCATGAGGGCACCTGCCTCAGACTGTGGGGTATCCATGAAAGCCTTTTATCCTGGGTACAAAAGGGAAATGTTCCCCTAGGATTATGCAGCCCTGAAGCCTGGCACCAGGGAGCACTTAGTTTGTTGGCTGTCCCTAGCTTGCTTGATTTTGGGGCTAATGCTTTCCAACGTGAACTTGAATTTTCTCCCCCAGCTTTATATTGTAATTAATTTATTTGTTTTGAGTAAACTCTGACAGTCTGAGGCAGGCCTGGAGCTGACACAGATACACACCACATGAGATTTTAGGGAGATCATCCTGTCCTGTGTTTCTCAAACTTTTTCCCTTCATAATTGAGTATGTGAATGGGTTATGTCTCCACCCATCTTAAAAATCCATAAAAAATTTGTGCCATTGTAATATTTCTGTTTGCTTTAATAAAAGCAAAAAGCAAAAAGAAAAAAGGCTTATATTGCCACTTAAAAAACAGCATGCAGAATACAAATTATATTAAAAATGATAAATTGGGATAAAACTGGCATCTCAGGAAAATGAGCTGGCTCACCCTGTATCTTTGGGTGTCCCAAACTCCTGCTGCATTCCTGAAAGGATACCTGTCCCTTAATTTGAGAAACAAGGGTTTTAACCCTGTAACTCTATTTGAAGGGTGTGGAAGACCTGGAAAGACCACTCCCTTCAATATTCCCTTTGTGGCTGCTAGAGCGGTGAAGGCAGGCCTTTCCTTTCCTTTAGACCAGGGGTGTCCAAACTGCGGCCCGCGGGCCAACTGCGGCCCATGATCCATTGTTAATTGGCCCGCAGCAAATTCCAAAAATATATTTTGTTTACTTAAATAAACCAGGTGAGCCAATACGTACTTCACCTCAAGTGAGTGGCCCGGCTGTTTGTGTATTTTACCGCATATGACCCTTGGTGAAAAACGTTGAAAAAAGTTTGGACACTCCTGCTTTAGACAGAAGTGGTTGCAATGAAGCTTTTAAAAATATTAGCCAATTCTTATGCAGCAAATCTTTGATACATGATTTTGCTAACAGGATTTCTATCTCTTTTCTTTATCTTAATAAAGGCTTTCTTCCAGGGTAGCTGGGAACCATGCTGGAGGCAGGAGGTGAGGGAGGCCAACAGAGGTCCTTTCAACACTGATTTAATCTGATCTTCTCATCCTGATGGCCATGAACCTGAGGTCTGGAGAGAGGACTTAGGAGGAGACGGACATTAGAATTCTTTACCTTGGGCCAAGCACAGGAGTACATAGCTCTTTCCACCTTATGCCCCTGTTAATCCTCATAACCCAGTGACTGAGATACTGTCTCCAGTTTTCAGATGGAAACTTTCCAAAGTTACGCTGCCAACAAGGAGAACTGAGGTTTGCTGTCCAATCGACTTTAGAGCCCGGGATCTCTCCACCCTCATTGTTGTTCTTGAGCTCAGCACGCGCTCGATCTGCCTGCAGATGTGTCATAGGAGTTTCTAACATACATTCATCAAAGTGCTCATGTCAGAAAACAATTAATTTTGAAATTAAATGAGGAGGAATCGCTGTTGCTCACATGCTCATGTGCTTTTTTGGTGGAAATGAAAGGGAAGGCAGAAGTGGGGGAGGAGTGTAGGGGAAAGGAGGGATGGGAGTCTGTGGTGTTATAAAGAACATTCTGGAACATGCTGTTAATATACACAGAGTGTTTGCAAATTCTTGTCATATTTAACTTTCCCATTCATTAAAAAAATTTTGTATGGGAAAGTCATTTGTTGTTGTTGTTATTATTATTATTATTATTGGTGTCAGAATACATGTTAAGAACTGCCACAAATCACCTTGCTTTCAGGGACTTGCCCAAGGCCACTCTGACTGATTAGTAACAGCTGGAATCAGAATTCCAGTCAAAAACTTGTAGAATATTGTCACTTTTCATATTTGGCCTATGAGTGTTGACCTAAGTGATCCTCTGACAAGAAGAATTGGACCACCTAGCACAATGCCAAAGGCTTTCACAGAGACCAGTAAAATCAACAGACCCAATCTTAACAGTGTGCGCCTTGCAGACTTCTTTCCTTTGTTTCATGAATCCCTATAGCAAATGGTTACTGAGAACGGCTCCTTAACACCTGGTAGATGTGAGCATTCACGGTGGACTTAAGACACGGGTCTTAACCACGTTGGAATCTGATGAAAGCTGTGGATCCTTGTGGTAGACAAGGGAACACTCTCAAAAATGTTCGTATCCATTTTTAGGGGTTCTTAGCCCTGCTGAAGTCTGTCCATTGTGGTCATGGACCCCCGGGGGTGACCCTTTGTCTACGGGTTCAACCATGAAATCAGACAGCTTTTCTTAAGTCACTCCTAACCTAGTTCCTTATTGCTCAACTTTGAATTTCACAGCCCATTTCATTTAAGGATTGATAAGCACGTTCTGCTAATGAAGTAAAATTTGCTTCTTATTACAATCCCCATGACTGAGAGGAAATTCATTTATTCTCAATCTTTTATGAGAGAGGCTTTATGCCAAGTGCCACGGAGGACACAAAATGTACCCCATACAGGCTCTGCTTTTGGGGTATCTTTTTTCCATTAGGAAGTATGGACAGTGACACCGAAACATAGCAACTTCACGGTCTGGTAAATGGGACAGCTGATGAGGATCATGGGTGTTTGGAGCAGGGAGGGCACCTGGTGGGCTCAGGTGGTGCTGAGGTGAGAGGAGGGGAAGCTGAGGTCAAATTCCTGCTGGCAGTCCCAGAACAGAGGCTCAGAGCAGGCTCCCGTGCAGGGTAAGTACTCAGATAATACCTGCTGTTAAATCTCACCCCTAGGGCCCAGCATTCACTAGGACTGGAAATAATTGCAGAGTATGGCGGGGGAGGGGAGGGGAGAGTGGGAACCATGGACCAGAGGGATCTAGGTGAAAACCTGGCTCTACCAGTCACTGCCTGGGTGTCCTTAGTCAAGTTTCCTAATTTCTCTGAGCCCTAGTTTCCTCATAGGTTGTTGGAAAAATTAGAAATAAGGTGTAATGCAGTATCCATGTGGGTGCTTAACAGGTTAAGGCTTGTAAGTTTTTATCCCTTAATAAGCCAGCAACCAGGGTAATGTTAGATCCTCCAATTTGGCCCAGGTCTGCCCAGCATTTCCAGGCAGTACCCATTTTATCAGACAATTGAGGGAAGGAGGAGGGAGCAGTGCATCAGAAAAACTGGAAGGTTGGTCCCAGTTCCTTCACTCATCACCTGGTGAGTAGCTGCTTAACACCCTGTTCCTTTGTTTTCTCATCTGTAAAATGGGATACGATATCTATCTCACAAGGGTGTTGTGAAGATAAAGTGAAAGAATACATGTTGCAAAAAATAATGTCATTGTGAATGATCCACAAGATGCCTGTTGACATCATGATGACCTCACTGAGTTCAGGAAGAAGTGGATGGACCAAGGCAAGGTGGCCTGGCCTGTCATCTCTGAGGACGGAGATGGCAAAATGAGGTCAGATAGAGGCTGGGGCTAAGTTTTCATGTATTCTCTCTTTCCTTGAGTTCATCAAAACAGAACCCTAAAGGGGCCGTAAAGGTGGGGGTGGAGGTGGGGAACGAATGTTTGCCAGACCTGCTCTATGCCAGACCCTGAGGCAGGTGCTTCGTGTGTCTGAGCTCATTTCATACTCACATAGTCCAGTCCCAAGGATTTCGTATGTTCATTCCACTTCAGAGATGATCAAACTAAAGCTCAGGGGACCCTCTCAAGACCCTCGTAATCAGGATTCCCCTTGCATGTAACAGAAGGTGGTTTGTACAGGGAAGGGATGGAGAGAGAAGACAGGTCAATGCAGGAGGAGAGAAAACACAATCCTCGATTGCTCTAGCATCGTTTTTGCAGAATTGTGTTTCATAAAACATTAACATTTCAGAGCTGGAAAGGAGCATGTGGAGATGACCCGGATTATATTCTCTTGTGGAAATTGAAGTTCAGAGAATGTAGGGGACTCACCCAACTCATAGCTACAAAGTAGAGGAAACTAGACTAGAATTTAGCTCTTGAGCCCTCAGTCCAGCCTTGCTCTGTTGTCATTTCATCCTTCTGTGTCTGACCAGGGAAAGGAAATTTGAAGAGGGAAATCACTTTTGAGCACATCACTCAGGTGAGCTCAGGAGTCATTGTCATGCAGGGTGGCATGCCGTGCCTCTGGTCCCGCTCCCCGCATAAGAACGCAGGATATGGTGAAGCCAAAAAGGAACACCCACGGAGCCATAGATAAGGGAGTCATACCACTATGGTCTCAGTGACAGCTGGGTTGGAGACACAGGAAGCGGGAGCCACAGAATCCGCAATCCACACTCCACCACACTTCACCGCTTGCAGGCTCAGCCCCCATCTTCTTGCTATCCCCCATTTTCACTGCTAGCATATCCACAGCAGTTATATTAGTGGCCAATGGCTCACTGGTTACAGCTGACGGCCTCTCTCCCAGTCACTCTTGGAAAATCCCCCTCAAAGACTTGCTTTGGCCAAAAGGTTTTAAATGTTCCAGGTGACAAGTTGAAGGAGGATAATGTAGTAGACCTGATAACTGCAAAAACAAAATTACTTGGAAGAGATCATTTAAAACTTGTGTTGGCAAAAATGGGATGTTTCCATGTGCAGCTGGATGCCCTCAAATTGTGATGATGCAATAATTCCTGCGACTGGGTTTTTTGGTATCAGAGGGAAGGGTTGAAATGTTTAAATGTTTCCATTGAGTTTTATTGTGACAGCATGCATTTGAAATACATAAAAGGTCTAGCCCAGGAGGCAGTCCTGTCCTTAAAGGATGAATATTAGTTAATTCGCTTAGACCTGAATGATGCTGCTTTGCCCTCATCTGTAGAACGGTCCTAACAATGACCAATGGGCATTGAGTCGTCTTCTTTTTTTTTTCTTTTTTCATTTTATTTTGGCTTAAAGTAACAGAAATTTGTTGTCTCTCAGTACTGGAAGCTAGAAGTCCAATATCGAGGTGTCAGCAGGGCCATGTTCCCTATGAAACCTGTAGGAAAATCCTACTTTGCCTCTTTCTGATTTCGGGTGGTTTACCTGAGGTCCATGGCTTTCCTTGGCTTACAGCTGCATAACTCTATTTCTGCTTTGTCTTCACATGTGTTTCTCTGTCTTTACATGGCATTCCGTATGTGGTTATCTTGTGATAAGGACACCAGTCATATTGGATTAGCACCCCACCCTAGTTTGACCTCATCTTAACTAATTATATCTGTAACAATCCTTATTTCTAATAAGGTCACATTTTAATATACTGGAGGTTAGGACGTCTTCATATCTTTTTTTTTTTTGAAGGGGGACACACTTCAACCCATAACACTTGTCTCACTTGACCATATTTCTTTTTAGGGCTTTCTACAGTAAACTTTATTTTCATTGAGATGTTATCAGTTAATCCTTACACTAATTCCTTGAGATGAGGCATGATTATCTCTCTCTTGCAGATGGGAAACTTGTGGATGGTCATACAGCTTGTAGAATTTGAAGGTACAGTTTGAATCCTCCCTGTTTAGTCGTGGAGTTGTTGTAAAGAGGAAAGGAGATAAAGAATACATCTGGCGGTAGTGACCCCAGGCCAGTTGTTCATATGAAAATGAATTCATTAAAAAATACTGAGCACCTACTGTATATTAGGCACTCTGTTTGTGCTGGGGAGACAGGCGACCATAATAGATTTGGTAAAGAGTGAACTTTACAGCCCGTGGAAGACACACACAAATACAATAACCACACAAATGGATGTGGCTAAGTACAAACTGCGATTAGCACTCTGAAAAAAGGGGACCCGATTTTAAAGAGCATTTCACTGGGAACTGGCCAAGACTGAGAGAGACTGAGACCTAAAAATACCACCATTATTAATGGGGGAGTGGCTTGGGTAGGACACTATGTCTATAAGTAATTGAATAAATAAGTAATCTAGTGTTTTTTTCCATACCATGGGATGTGGCATATCAGTGGATTATGAAATCAATTTAGTGGTTGCAATTGGCGTTTAAAAACCAAAATGGAATAGAATCAAATAGCAGAGTGCATTGCTCAGAGGAGGAGAGGTTTGTGAAACGTTTAGTTATATGTCTGTGTGTGTGCTGAGTGTGACCTGAGTCCCATGTAAATATGTTTCATAATGTGTTGTCATCATCAAAAAAGTTAGAGAAACATTAGATGAGCTTTTGTGATCAGGTGGGCTCCCAAGTTTCCATCCCAATCTTGTGTTATTTTTCCAGAGTCACTTTAGGCAGCTTACTTAATTTCTCCAAGCGTTTTCCTCTCCTGAAATGTCAGAGCATCTCCCTGACTAATCGTAGGCAGAGAATGAAGCAATGCCCAGGAAGGGTCTAGAACAGCTGTCTTCCTTTCCACAGTGGCGTGGTCATGTTCAGAGGGTGCTCATCTAGCTAAGTCAGCCCCACACCCACTTTCCTCACACCTGTATCTTTCTTAGACAGCGAGCACCCAGGGCCTCTCACACCTTGAAGCAGACTCTTTTTGTGCCACATATTACAACACCTGGGCCCCCCTCTACCTTCAGGGCAGTGGTGGTGGACAGTTCTTTGCTCGTTGCCAGCATCAGAGCTTTCTCTGAAACTGAGGAAGCCTGCCCAGTCCATGTGTGGGTGTGACCTGGAGCTGGGGGTGTAACTGCACAGGAACTTCATTTTCTTAGCATGCATTCTGCTTTCATCCAAGCTCACTTTGTTTAGCCCCATAGAACCATCACTCACTTGCATCCTTTCCCCCAGGTCCTCCTGCCTATATATATATATATATACACATACTGTATGTCCACTTCTTTTAATCATTAAGCCCTTAGGACATTGGGTTCTGGGCAGCGTCAAACTCACTTAAGAATAAAGCTTCAGGTCCATCCACCATGACCGAGACACAACCAAACCTCAAACTAGAATAAGGCTTTAGTCAAACTAAAGTAAGACCGCATTGGCCTTGGTTATGTTTGAGCTCTGGACTCATGAAAGCAGAACGGCCCCACAGACCGCATCCCCTGGGTACCAACAGAACAAGGCTGTGATTGACACCGGGACCTGATGCCGTGATCAATCACCTCCTGCCTTAGCCCTGACCAATCGGCAGAGCCCACGACCCCAGCTCCCATAGCAACCATGATTCATGACTTTTCCCTTATACAACCTAGTCACCAGAGGCCACTGGGAGCCAGGTGTTTGAAAGCACTAGCTCTTCTGTGTCTCCGGGCTTGGCACCAACTCCTTAAATAGACCTTTACTTTCTTTACTGCAAACTCCTGCTGTTGTCTCTTTTTGGTTTGGATGCATGCAGGCAAGCGGACCCTTTGAATCTGCGGTAACAGGGGAAGTTAGAGTCCCTAGGGAAACTTTCTACCAAGAAGAGATGACAGGTACATGCCTCAGATGGACACTCCTGAATCACAATCCGTATGGTCCCGGGTGGGACTGGGCCCCATTTCCCCAGGTGGTAACCAGCTCAGTAATGCACCCTTCACTGGCGTTCTCCTTCTGGTCTCACTCTCCTGCATCCCTCGTCCTGCTTCCTGCGATCTTTTCCCAAGTAACTACTCCCAAGTGCTTATTTCAGGCTCTGCTTCCCCGGAACCAAACAAACACGTCAGCCCAAACAGGCTTGGAAAGGCCTTTTTCAACAGCTTGCAGTGCAGGAAATTCCATTCAGTCTGCTGACTTCCATTCACCCTGGACTAATGAAAGCTGAAAAGGGGGGAGCAGTGAAAGCCCCAGAAAATTCATACCTTTTTTTTTTTGGCAGTCTTGTCAGTTTGAGCTTGAGGTTAGCCAAGGTTGGTTCATGCCTCACTTTCTTTTCTGTTCTGGACCATTCACAGGGAGAAGTGTTAATTGCATCATAACAAATACTGAAAATAATGATAGTTGTCATTCAGTGAGCAACTTGTATCTATTTAATTTTAAAATGTCTATTTCTATTAATTTCCATTAATTTTAATTAAGGTTTTTAAATTTAATTGCTTGTAACAGCTTTATTGAGATGTAATTCACATACCATACAGCTTACCCATTTAAAATGTACAATTCAGTGACTTTTAGTGAATTTACAGTTATTCAACCATCTCCACAATCAATTTTAGATTTTCATAATCACAAAAAGAAGCCCCTTACCCAACAGCATCCACCATTCCCTGGCAACCACTAATATATTTTCTATCTTCATGGATTTGTCTATTCTGGATATTTCATAGAAATGGAATCATTTGTAGTCTTTTGTGTCTGGCTTCTTTTACTTAATATAACATTTTCAAGGTTCGTCTATGTAGTAACAGGTACCAATGCTTGACTGTTTGTTACTACCAAATAACATTCCATTGTATGGATATACTGTGTATCTATTACTTTTTGATTGTCTCTTTTTTTCACTGTAGTATGCTAACATCTAGATGGGCGCCTGTCACAAAAAACTGTTGGATAAATGTATACGTGAATGAATGAATAATCAATGAAAGCTATCATAATAGTAATGAACCTTGGTCCACAACTAAGCTGTGTAAGAGGTATAAATTTCTTAATTTTTCTATAACCAAGTTAAATTCCTATTTTGAACAACGTCCCGCACAATTCAGGGTCCCTGGCCTTTTTTGCCTGAGAAGGTATGTGTCTCTGGGGTTATCACCTACTCACACTGGTATCCTCTGAGGTAACCTCATTCCTAAATGACGCAGGTAGAGGACTTCATCGGGCAGGATGCAGGCGGGTTGCCCCCTTTCCCAGCCACAGGTGCAGGAATTCTCCTTGAAACTTCTATGGCTCCAGCATGCAGGGCTTCCGGCCAGACTGAGGGATAATTGTGAGGCTGTCCAGATCCTCTCTGCCTGGACACACAGCCAATGGCCCTTTCTCTGGAGCCTTGCAACCTTCCCAGGTTTTGCAAACTGGCCCAGGACCACTGGATTGTTCACAATTCTTCTGACTCTCTTTCTCCTCTCCCTGACCACACACTTTTTAGCTAACTGTAGTGGGAAAAGCAGAGGCTTGATCCAAGTCACAGGGTCAAGTTCAGGTTCTACCAACCTAACTGTGATCTTGGGCAGTTCCTTTCTCTCTCCTGAGCTTCACTTTCCTTATTTGTAGGTTATGAGGGTGAACAGATAGAATGCACATGTCCCCTGAAATTCCACTGGCCCTCTTGACCCTATGGGTTGAGCCTGTTCCAACGTCAACACAAAAACTTAGCAGTTTTATACTTTGAATGATCCCCACTCTTATCCTACTTCTACTCTCAGCCCTGCTTCACTCTACTCCAGCCTCACAGCCAACTTGATGCTTCTCTGAGGCTCTGAGCATGTTGCCATTTCAGGACTTTGCACTTTTCTCTTTCTCTGCCTGAAACGCTCTTTTTCTAGATGTCTGCAAGGGCTGGCTTCCTCATTTCCATTAGTCATTGTCACTTCCTCCATGAAGCCCTCCCTAGCCTGCCCAAACACCACTCCTATTCGTTCCCCTTTCACATACCACCCACTCCATATGTCTCCTTCCCTGACCTGGGTTTTCCTCCCAGCACGTATCACTACCTACATTTGATGTCCGTCTTAGTCATCTGTCTCCCTCACCACATCAGCTGCATGAGAACAGTTTTTGATCTGTTGAGTTTGCTATTACCGTCCCAATACCTGGAACACTTTAGAGGTGTTTTGTAAGTATTTGTGGAAGGAAGGAAGGAAGGAAGGAAGGAAGGAAGGAAGGAAGGAAGGAAGGAAGGAAGGAAGGAAGATGTGGGGGATGGGGATGAAGGAATGAAGATATTCACCCTCTGCCTTCTGGGCTCAACCCTGGGTGGGGATTTCCCATCTGGGGCCTGGCTCCCAGCCTCTGTGCCTCCAGTTTCCCCCTTCCCCGCCCCCAGATTTCTAGATGTCTCAGCACTTACTTTTTTTGTGCAGCACTGCAGCTCCTTTGAATTTGCATGCCCCACATGAGGAGGCTGGCCAAATAGGGCCTAGAGTTCAGAAGGCAAATTAAAAAAACAAACAAAAATTATTTTCCCCTTGTTCTGCCTAAAGAGCTTATCACAGGCCTGAACAGAAGTGCACGTAGATAAGTGTGCAGTGCTGATGGCAGTGCCTACACACAGTAGGTGTTCAGGTGCTGAGGGGAACCATTCTGACAGCTGGGAATCAGAGGGGCTACCTCACGTCACAGCTCGAGATTGCAATGTGAGGTGCCAATCAAGCGTCATGTTTAGGAATCTGAACATGCCCCACTCCACCTTCTTTAGTTCTTTAACGCTAGTCAAGGAAGGTGAAGGCAAGTCGGGAGGAATTGGATGCACACAGGTGCTGTGGATCACTGCCCACCCATCTACGCTCCAGGTCAAACCTTGAGGTTTGTTTGTAACGTGGAAGGGGGTCAACCAGCGGTGCCGACACAACACTTAGAGGGTGAGGGCTATGTCATTTTCTCCTACACTCGGCACCAGTGCTTAAATATACTAAGGTGGGCGGTGGCATAACTTAAGATGCTTGACGACTCTGGGGCCTGAGCAGCAAGTGGTCTAAGAAATCGGGAATGTTTGGATCTCACTCTCTACTCACCTCCAATATGCTGTGTGACCTTAAATAACATCCCTAGCATCTCTGGACGTTTTAATTATCCTACGTAGATGAGACACCAGCAAATTAAAATATTAAGTGGTTTTCAAAAGCTGGGCTGCTGCTTGGTGCCATGATAAATGAGATGTCCTGGACATATAGGCCTTTGTGTACAATTTGCCTGACACCTAAAGCAGAGGTGAGAAAACGTGTCAACTTCTTGATAAAGATGTGAACCTCTTTGGGCAAAACTACAGGCGCTGATGACTTCCTGTAGGTATTTTAGATCTGAATGCACAGCTCAGTTGGGTTTGCCAGTTTTCATTTCTCCTTTGTCAGTGGGGGGACCGGGGGACTCAGGTGAGGAAGCTGGACGCCATCCTTGACTGTCTTCTCTACCCTCACCTCTAATCACCACTTTTGAGCAATCGCCTCCAAGCCACCATTTGTCTCTCTTACTCTGGACACCACCCTAATCCAGCCCCCTTGCCGCCCCCCACCTCTCGTTTCTATATCAGTTTCCTATCCTGTGTCCTCCCTGGTTTGCAGAGAGGCTAGAGTCATATTTGGAGCTATACTAGGATCACTCCCCTCCCCTGCTTAAGCCCTTCAAGCCTCTCCACTGCTGTCCTGTAAAGTCTAAACTCTTCCAATGGCTCCCACCACCCTCTATGATCCTCTCTCCAGCCCCCTCTGCTCCCTGCCCTTTATCATCCCAGCCACACGGAATCACTTGACCCACCCATTTCCACCTCCAGTCCTTTGCATGTGCTGTTCTCTGGCGGGAACCACTGTCTTTACCATCTTCACTTAGGTAACGCCGACTTGATCATTAGGTCTCTCTATTTGGAAAGCACTTTCTCACCTCCGTTTCCCTAACCCATTGTTTCTGGCTTAGGCTGAGATTTCACCTCTTGTACTAGCTGATTAACTGGAGGCATCTGCCTGGAATGCTAGTTTGAGAAGGTTTTTGAGGCTGAGGTTAGTGGGGGAAGAGAGCTGTGAATGGTTAAAAGTGTTTGCAGTGGAAGGAGGGGTGGGTGTAGTGTATGCAGCCTGACCTGCAGCATCTTGAGGTGACCCCTCCCCTCTTCTAGGTCTGGCCCACTCTTCCCCATTAAATCCTCTGACTGCTTCCGCTTGCACTGATCTCGCCTGCTCCAAATGCCTTCATGTAGAATCAGAGCCACACAGCTTAGCCCGAATTCTTCCACAATTGTGTTAGGCATTGTCTCGGTCTCCTGGCCTGAACAGGACGTTCCTAGAAAATAAGAAGCTTTTATTCGAATCCTCTATGTTCCCATTCAGCAGGGCAGGAAAATAGTTGTTGACGGCTGGATGGCTGCTTGCACCCTTTGCTCTGGGTCCCAGTACCCCGTCGACGGCCGCTTGTCCTCTTCCCTACAGCCCCGAAGACCCCATGCTTTTAGGGCTCTGATCTCCTCTCCTGCTGTTGGCTGTCTACACCATGCCTGAGCTTCTCACAGCTCCCTGCTTCCCATCATTTAAGGCTCAATTCAAATGTCACCTCCTGAAAGACCCTTTCCTTTGTGACTCTCTAGAAGCTTACCCTGCTGTATATTTTTTATACCATGTGCCCACTTTCTGAAAGTATTTATTGATGTGTTTTCTTTTTCTTTTTTTCTGACTACCCACCCCATGCCCCCAACATATAAGCTCCCTGAAGACCACATTTAGTCTGTTGTTCTCACTGTATCCCCAGAGCAGGCACTGTTGCTGAACGAATGGATGAGTGTGTGAATGAATGAATGACTAAGAAATGGGCTCTTTTTTTTGAGAATGATCCAGTAGGAGAACTCTTTTACAGGATTGTTAATTTCACAGGCCTTTGGAAGTAGCCTCTGGCTCTGCAAATTCAGAATTGTAGATGGCCTCTTGTTTTCTAGGAGAAAGCAGAGTGTTTACAGGAAAGAAAAAAAAACCCACAAACAAAAAACAAGAAAAAGGAAATGGCTGCTAGATTGTACGTGGACTGGGCCACCTGAAAGGCAAAGAAGCCATCAACTGGCTTTCTGCTCTGCAGCTTCTCCAGCCTCCTGGAAAGAAAGAAAACCATGAAAGGGCCCCTTCCAGGGGCCATATTTGCCAGACAAATAATGAGCCACATTTCACAGCTGACTCACCAGAAAGGAACAAATACCGCTCTGTGGGGCTGGGAGCTTCAGTCTGGAGAATCCCCTGAAGAATGTTAAGGGGGTTTAATGTTTCTCAGCTTTGGGGGAAAGGAATAGGGAGTTACGGAAGCATTTTCCTGTATCCTTTTTGGTCTTAACAATCACGGCCTGTTCCTCAGTAGAATGCTTTTTTTTTCACTGCTGCAATTTTCATTCTCAAAGCCTGTTGTTCAGTTTATGCTCAAAAGCTGCCTTTCTCCAGGTCCAGGCGGACAGCTGCTTAACCCATGATTGCTGTTTGTTTCTAATACTCTTTACTATGATCAATTCAGAAAATACCACATAGAAGAAGGAAGAAATTAAAACAATCTATATTCCTAGTACTTCAGGCAACTCTTTAGGCTTTTATTTCTCTCATATGTATATTATTTGCTTCTCTCATGTATTTATGAAAATTGGGAACATGTCCTGTATACTGCTTTTTCATTTGACGATATATCATAAACAATCACGAAATTTTCTTATTTAAAAAAATGTTTGTGTTCTTATTACAAAATAATACACTTATGGAAAACTAGAAAATAAAATGAAATAGACAAAATAACAGCACAGAGACATGAAAAATATCTGTAATTTCACCAGAGATAATCACTATAAAATGTATATCTAATTATTCTTTAAAAAGACATTTGTAAAATATAATTATATTTAAAAACCTTTTTATATAAGGTAAAAATAAGGTCATATTGTATATTCAGTGAGGACAGGGAAACAGTCTCTTTTATGATCATTTAAAATCAAGTACATTTCATATATTACAAAATTGTTATATAATATGTACATGTCAGATCCTGTTGGTTCAGTGAAATCTATTTAGATCACCTTTTCTCTTGTCTTTCTCTACTATGGAGCCTGGAAAGCAAAACATACCCAACTTCCCTTGCAGCCAGGTAGCCATGTGGTTTGTTCTGGCCAATGAGATGAAAGCAGATTCTTGAGGATAGCTTCTCTTTCCAAATAAAAATACAATAACTAAAAAAAGGAAGACTTTTCATGTTTACACTTCCCTTTTTTTTCTTCTTGGGGTGTGGATATGATGCCTGGAGTACAGTAGCCATTTCAAAAACATGAGGACAAAATCCACAAGCAGAGGACAGTATACCAGAAAAAATAGTAGAAACTGTTGATGATTTCCATAACTTTTCCAGCTGAGCTGTCTAGCCTCAGAATTCATACTGAGTGGGAAAGATATGTCTTACACTTGTTTAAACCACTATTTGCGAGCTTTCTGTCACTTGCAGCTGAATGCTTTCCAAACTGATTCAAGATGCATGATATTTTATAAAATCTAGCATTATTCGTGTCTGTCCTTTATCTCTTCATGCCCCATGTAAAATTACTAACTCTCATATCAGAACTTGGTGGGGCCATATTTACAATAATATAGCCAATCCTGCAAGGTACTATTTTCGGATATTAATTTCAGTGAGAGTTTATAACAGCTGACTATTTCCACTCAATTATTTTTATGTAGGTTTATAACTGTTCTGTCCTCAAACCCCACTTCAGTGATCAACTCACCATCCCTAAATCCAGGGCTGAGCTTTATATTTCTGTGTATTTACCCATAGCACACACTGCTTTGTGAATGATAGATAATAAATATTAGTGATTTGATTGTATGATTTTAACTCTCTGATTTCTTGGTTATAGAATGTTTAAGAATTTCTGAGACTATTGATATAGACATCTTTACAGAACCCACAAGCACAAAACGATGTTTGTTTTTTAAAACGCTCTGCAGAGTGGTCAAAATGACATTGTTATACTGTTTGGCTTAAGGAATATTTTCAGCTGCCCATCATCCATCACTTAATTATTGTTACTAGCAACATATCTCAGTCCAGTGGTAAAATAACACTTTTGAAAGAAAGGTTATGTTTGGAAAGACCTGGAGATGATTAGTGAGGAGTCTGTGATTCTGTTCATGTCATCTTATCGTGATTGCAAATGGGATATGGTCAATTAGCTGAACTATTCTTGGTGCATCCTAGACCTTTCTAATTGAGGGGCTGGTGTTCTTGCCTGTCTGAACAGGTGGTGGTCAATAGGGAGCCTCATGGCCAGGAAGACAAAAAGGAAGAGGGCGGTGTGGTTGCCCAATGAGCCTTTGGAACAAATTGATCCGGGCTGTTTAATAGTTCCAAAAGCCACTACTTGCCAGGCAGTTCTCCTTGGTGTGCAATTGGGAAATGCTTAGGAGTGGGGGTGGGAAACTTGACTTCTGCCTGTCTGCCTGCAGCAGTAGGATGAGATCCAGTTACTCAATGAGTGTCGTTAGCTCATGTATTCATTTGCCTGGTTCAATCCATCTTCTTCAGCCGTGGGGAGCAACATGATTAGGAAAAAGTCACTTGAGAGGATAGTCTTGCTGTCTTCTGCCTTGCGGGAGGCCGGAGGGCTAGGAGCCAAAGCCTTTGGTGACTACAGGAGGTGACTGGGCTTTGGCCTCACAGTCAGTCAGATGAGTCACTTGAGCAAGAGAAGAACCAGGACTGCCAATGGTAGGGCTCCAGGATGGAGAGGTGCCAGCAGGGAGGGTAGAACAGGAGAGAGCGCTCTAGCGCTAGTTGGAAAGAATAGAATAGAGAAACCACTGAGCTCCGTTATAACCCCCTCATTTTTCAAACTAATTTTCTTTAAGAAGTTAAAGTTCCTTTATGCAAAGATCACATTTATGGAAACAGTGTAAGTCATTGTCTATAAGAGGAGGGTCCACAGGAAGTAAAGAGGAAGATGCTGTGTGAGTTAGAAAGGATCATTGACGTTTGCACATAAACAGATTTGAAGGTCATTTAGGCCACCAGTTGCCTTTTCTGATATTGAAACATCCAAGAGAAGGAAAATGGTGTGCCCAAAGTCACAGGGGTTCAGGGTACAAGCCAGCTTTTTGACTCCAAGCCTGGTGATCCTTTTCTACATCTCCTGTAAGCTTCCTTTTACATTTCCATTGGGAAAAGGCTCCTCACTTCCCTTCAACCTCTGGATTCTGACTTCTGCACTCTGCAAGACCCTTCTCTGTCTCCTCCTAGCCTCTGCTCATTGATGACCCTCTTTTGAGGGGAAAAGATCAACTTGGTTGCACAAGGGCACATGTCACGAGGTGGGGATGTACGAGGTGCTCAGGCAATGTCAGCCTGCTCCCTTCTTCAGCATTCCTTTGCTCTTTGGGGAGAAAAATATTATAAGGAAGCAACTGGAAACCCAAACTGGGTGCTTTGTATGTGCTAAACTACATGGCAAGCTATTTGAAGGGAAAGACTTTCCTTAGTTTCTCCTGTAAATCCAGGTCCTAGTATGGGATCTGACACATAGTAGGTGTTCAATACAAACTTTTTGAAAATATAAGTCAGTGTTACAAGAAAAATCGTATAATTCTCAGCAATCAGAGGAAGTGGAGTCTGAGCCAGGCTCCAAAAATATGGCCACTTATGAATCCTTTATTTATTCATGAAATATATTTAACTATTTAAATATTTATGGAGGCAGGCATTCTTCCACGTGGGGAGGGAGTTGTTATTGTATATGCAGAGTTCAGAGAGGATTCACTTATGAAAAGGGAACCATGTCCTGTTCTGTAAGAGATCACGGTGCCAGGACATCCTACTTGGGATTCTCTCACTCGTGATCCACTGCTCCATAGAACATTCTTTTTCCTTACCCACATAGATATCCTGTTAGTGAAATTAGGCTGGCTGGCTGGGAGGGTAGAATTGTGGAGTGGAAAGGTGTGCAGTGACACCTGGGCCAGGTGGCTTAGTGTCCTGAAGCTTTGAAGCTCAGGCCCTGGCTTTCCAGGATTTGACAAAGCGGTCTCCGCCCTCAGGAATCTTTTCTCCAGAAGCCAGGGGCACTCAGGTGGGTGACTAGAGGAGCTGATTCTCCATTGGGCTTTCCTCTGGGATTTTGAAATCATGGATCATTTGTACCTGTGAGTAGCAAGAGATTTTGGAGAGTGCCATGTTGTGAAAATATAGCACATTCTGCATTCTAAACTGGAAGCTGAAATTTGTTCTGGGGCAGCACCCACCTGTTCTGGGAGGGACCCCTGGGAAACCCCTTGTGGGGTCGCTGCGAGGTTGCCGCTTGTGTGGGATCACCAGCAAGGCCTCAAACAGAAGTCACATAAGGGACATCCTTCAAACTGAGCTGTTAAGTGTTCTGCTTAATGACACAGAGAATTATTTGCATTCTGCAGAAGTGATTATGCTATTAACTAGTCTGCAATTGTTCTTTGGATATAAATGAAGGGATGGTCCTGGAGGCTGGAAAACTTGGGGTGACCACAGTATAAACGCATTTCCTGTGGAGAAGGTTCATGGCTATCATCAGATTCTAAAAGGGTTGGTTGATACAAATGACAAAGTCTCACCTGTTTAATATTTGTAAGGGAACTTGGCTTCTTCAGGGCAGGGATGCTTGGGGATTGGCTGAGCATTACAAGGAAATGACAGTATCTGAAATTTGGTTTGCTGATATGGCACCCGAGCAGGACCATCTCCATCTTGGGCCTAGAAATTTATTTCAACATGAGGAAGATCTTAGTCACCTCAGTTTAAGAATAAAGGAAACGAGGCACCATGAGGGAAAACGCTTCACTCCAGGTCACAATGCCAAGTATAATTATAGGTCCCCAAGGGCCCCGATCATTCCATGACAACTTGTGGCTTCAGCATGGAACAGAACATCCTAGTTTGGTGCAGAATTTATTTAAATGATTCGAGAATAGAATTTTATACCAAATCTTCAGCTGTAACCTGAGTGGTCAATAGAATTTTTTTTTTTTTTTATGTGCAAGAAAGGGAACACGGAAGTCCCTGGTTATTAGCGGAGATCAGGCACTTCAACTGTTCAACAGTTCGGGTTCTCCAAGAAACAGGTGCTAAAGCAGGAGTGCACGTGCAAAAGATGTATTGGGGGAAGTACTTTTGAAGGCTAATGGGGGAGGGTGCAGAGGTAGGCAGGCCTTGGACCCTGCTGCAAGCCTGAGCCCTGTGAAAGGAGAGAGAGAGAGAAGGAAGGCTTGGGTAGGAAGAGCCTCAGACCGCAGTGCAGCTCTGAGAATGCCTGCGCTGGGCTGATGACACTTGTGCCCTCATCATACCCAGCCAGTGGCCAGAAACAGCCTGGAGGAAGTGTAGCCTTCATGGGAAAGTGTGGTAGATCCAAAGGGGTCAGACCTAGATGCTGACAGTCACCTGCGCTCTTGCAACAGGTTCTCTTGAAGGGGAAGCTGAGAAGTGCACCTGTGTGGCTGCCGTGACAAGCACTGTTTGCCTGCACACGCTGTACCAGGCTCTGTGCCAGGCCTGGAGGCTACAGACATCTGAGGAATGTCGTTCCCATCCCCACGGAGCTCATGATCGAGGTGGGAAGACCAAACATACACACCTGAACAAGCAAATGTGCATTAACTAGTGGCAAAGGCAGTAATAAAAGGAGAGAGATGGACAGTCTGAGATTGCCAGGAACAATGTGAGCTGGAGGTTCAAAGAGGGGTCGCTGGAGGAACGCTTGGGATGTTCCCATTAGGCATTATGGTAGGTGTAAGTGCTGGGTGTTCTGCGTCATTTCAGCCTTCCCCACACCCACGGGTTCTCTCCACCCGTTGGGCATTCACTGAGTACCCACCAAGTACTAGGCTCTATGCCAGGTAGTGATTATGTGGGTCTCTGGCAATAGACACGCTTATGATATCGAGGGGCTTTATATTCTGATGAATCATTTAAACAAATCTGTAGAAGTATGTGTATGTTTGGGTGGGAAACCCCTGACTAGAACCTGCTAATCTTCACGGTGCTGCCCAAACAATGGGTAAAGCCATTTGTTTACCTATCATATATTTGTTCAGCTCTGTAATGCATGATGCAGTTGTAGGAAGAAAGTCTTCCCTTCCCATTCATTATGAAAACATAGAAAAAAATTATAGAAAAAAGAGAATAATGAATTATATAATAGACCATGAATATACTCCTTGAATGGACCATGAATCACCATGAATGGACCTTGTTTCAACAACTATCAACTCACGGCAAATTTTGATAAACGTTTAGCCTCATTCACTTCCCACCTCTTGTATGATTTATATCATGTTGGAGATTTTGAAATCCTCGACATTATGTAATTTTACTCTATGTATCCCTGAAGGATAACGATGCTATTTTTCTTTGAAAATATATCCACAGTACTACTGTCACGCATTTGAGCTTCCTGAGCCTCAGTTTTCTTACCTATAAAATGGACATAATGATATCTATTCTGCAAGGTTATTAGCTGCATTTTACATAAAGTGCTTAGCCCAGTAGCTAGCCTCAATCATTGTTACAATAATAATGCATATGATCTGTGCTGGGCACTGTGGAGGAAAAGGAAAGGACTCCAAAGCATGATTTCTACATTTTACATAAAGTGCTTAGCCCAGTAGCTAGCCACAATCATTGTTACAATAATAATGCATATGATCTGTGCTGGGCACTGTGGAGGAAAAGGAAAGGACTCCAAAGCATGATTTCTTTTCGATCTAATTAGAAAAACTAAGAAATGTATTAGCTGTGTGTGCTTTCTGCTTTCACAGAACACTTTGCCTGAGAGTTGATATTTGGTGAACTTGGTTTCCTGCCATAAAATGAAGTGACATTTTCATATGTTCAGCATCTATATCAAGATAGAAACACTTAAATAATTAGCGTAGGTAACAAAGGACTAAACAGAATCCCAATTCTCTAATTGATCAATTCTTTTTCTTTCTAATAGAAATAAATTACTATTACCTGAATTTTTTTTAATGCTCGCACATATATTCCTTTTTTCTTACACACATCTAGACATAAACATCACACAAACATACAAAATGTGTCTTGCACTCACACGAATTTTGCATCCTTTTAATGAACTTTTGGAGATGGTGGTGGCTTTTGTAAGTTCCAATTATTGGCTTTTTGAGTTGAATGTTGTCAGTCTTATCAGTTCATATTATCACTGATGATCTTATGTCTCCAAGTCTGTGTTAATTCCCTCAGAGTATTAACCATTCAAATAAAATTTCCTGGACATCTATTAATCAACAAGAGGTTTTTCTGTTCCTGGTGGCAAGCGCTAGTTCATGCTAATGCCCTGGTCTCTCAGGGTTTACACAAATCTGAAGAAGAAGAGGCACTTGAATTCAATAGCTTGGCCTTTCCTTTAATTTTCTGACTGCAATTTTAAGAAGTTGGTTTTTCTCTTATAAGCCATTTGGAAAATAAGCAATTGTTCTTTTCTGAATATGGTCAGGCTTCAAATAATATACAGGGGTCAGTGCTTAAGAATCATGATGAAAACTCAACAACAACAAACAAACAGCTGGATTTAAAGATAGGCAAAATGTTTGAATAGACGTTTCTCCAAAGAAGATATACAAATGGCCAGTAAACACATGAAAGGGTGTCTAACATCACCAATTGTTACGGAAATGCAAATCAAACCCACAGTGAGATACCATCTATCACCTATTAGGATGGCTACTATATTTAAAAAAGAAAAAGAAAATAACAGATGTTGGTGAGAATGCAGAGAAAATGGATAAACAAAATGTGATAGATGCATACACTATTGTTCAGCCTTAAAAAGGAAGGAAATTCTAGCACATGCTACGACATGGGTGAACCCTTAAAGACATTAAGTGAAATAAACCAGTTACAAAAGGATAAGTACTGCATGATTTCACTTATATGAGGTACCTAGAGTGATCAAACTCAGAGAGACAGGAAGTAAAATGATGGTTGCCAGGGGCTGGGGGCAGAGGAATGAGGAGTTGTTTAATGGGTGCAGAATTTCAGTTTTGCAAGATAAAAAATATTCTGCGGATGAATGGTGGTGATGATAGCACAATGATGTGAATATACTTAATGCCGTGGAATTGTACACGTAAAAATGATTATTCTGGCACATTTTATGCTATGTGTATTTTACCAGAGTTAACATTCAAAATTCTGTATTAAAAAAACTGTCATGATGATAATACTGATATAGCCCTTAAGATATGCCAGGAGCTATTCTAAGAACTTTATGTATGTTAATTCATTTGATTCTCACAGTAACTCTATGAGCAATATTATTATCCCCATTTTACAGATGATAAAGCTGAGGCTCAGAGGTCGAGTAATGTGACCATGGTCACACAGCCTGTAATTGGCAGAGCTGGGATTTGAAGACAGGTCATCTAGCTCCAGACTCTGGTTTCAGGGACCTGTTCTCAGTACAAGGACAAACAGGAGGCATGAAAAGTTCATATTAAAGGCAGGACCATTTGATTGATTATTGAAATGAGAAGAGGCTAAAATCATAGTATACACTCCTTGGTGGGAACAAAAACCTTCATAAGGAGTTGTTTGGACCATACCTCCAGATGGATTCCTTGAGAAGAAGGGAGTCAGGACTTGCAGCTCAGTGGGTAAGAGACTTGTCAGGCATCCCTGGTGGGTGCTGAGTCTGAGAGGATATACTGCTAACATTTAATGTAAGCTTAGCACATGCCGCGCTCTGTTCTAAGAATTTGTATATCTTAGTCAATACTCAGAGTAACCCTATGCAGCAGACACTTTTCTCATCTCTGGTTTAAAGATAAAGAAGTAAGGGGAGTGCTTAAACGACCAGCTCGAGGTCACACAGCTCACAGTGGCACAGGAAAGCACCATATCTGAGCCAGATTTTTGGAGTTTTAACCCCTTTCTGTAAAATAGAGTTGATGATTGGTGGCCCTGGAAGGTTTGTCTACAGAGAAAGTAAATACGAAAGGACTTTGGAAAGCAGCTGGATCCACCCAGATGTGGAACGGTGTTTGTCTTTTGCTGCCTCCAGGCTTAGCCGGAAGTCCCAGAATCCTCTGGTCTCCTCTCACGTTTTGAAAATTCAGTTTTTGAGAACCTCAAGCCTGAGTGTCAGGTTCCAAGACCCTTAGGAACGCCCCCAGATGGTACAGGAAATATTTAGGCTGTTCATGGACAGTTAATTGGTCCAGGTTGGGCTCCAGGGGAAACTGACAGGTGGGCTGTGACTCAGGGCAGCTGGGGCTGGGGCCAGAATCTCACACACCGACAAGTAGCCCCATTTCACACCCACACATCCTGTGCCATTGCTTAAGATGATCATTTCATAAGATTTCAAGGGCATGGGAAGGGGATAGGGAGAGGTGTGGCAGATACCTTCCCTACACCATAACTCACCACTTCTCTTCCTTGCCCACCTCCATACTGAGGCTGGAAAAGTGAGGCACTCGTTGTGGCCAGCCTCCTCTCCAGCCATGGGGGGCGGGGGGTCATGCCATAGACTTACGGCTAATGAGATATAAGCAGAAATCTGCAGGCGGTGGTGGTGGCCGTGGTTGCTTTTGCTGATAAAAAAGACAGAAGCCTGACACTGACTCTATTTACTCCTTTCCCCCCTTCCCCTGTTTTTCTTGAACGTGGATGTGCTGTGTGAAAGGGTGGCAGCCATCTTGCAAGCATGAGGCAATGTAGTAATCATTAGGACTAGTTGCCAAATGCTTCCAACGGTCCTTCTTGAGAGCATGTGCTTGTAGTAGAATTGTCTTTTCCCACCCTTTTCCCACCCCCTTTGAAAACCGGCTTGGTCATGTGATCTACTTTAGCTCAAAACTTTGTGTATCTATTATGAGCAAAAGTCACATCCTTTTTTGTGCATCATTCACAAATTTTTCTCCCTGCCTCAGTAACTGTGGGAACATGTGACAAGCTGGAGCCTGCATCAGTCTAGGTCTCTGAGTAACTATTAATGAGCAGAGTTCTCTTCCAAATCTGTGACGGATAAGTGGCATGTATGGGATCTTTCTTTAAACCTCTGAGATTTGGGTTATTACTGCAGCAAACCTAGCTTGTCTTGACTATAAAGGCAACACATCTGAGGACAGAAAGTCATCATACTAAGGACAGAAATTCAGAAAGTTGTTGGGTAACTAATCCAATGCCAGTAATTGCCTACTTCTAGACTCCCTGTTATGTGAGAAGAAATAACTCCATAGTTATTTAAGCCAGTCATAGAAAGTGCTCACAAGTACGAATATTCTTCGATCACATGAAGGCCACTAAAAGGAAACTCTTATTTTCTCTCTACTCTCAATGCTTCAGTCACTAAAGCATTGAGTGTGATGTGTGTGTGTGTGTGTGTGTGTGTGTGTGTGTTTCCTACACCAACCAATTCTACAACACCAGGTCAGTGTCCTGCAATTCAATTCCGTCCTAACACTGGAGTTAGCATCAGGTCAAATAGGTGAAGGGCTCAAGTCCCACAAGACTGCCCCTCACTTGAGAGGCCAATTGCAAGTCCAGACCTCTGGTACTTCTGACCAGCTATAGACTGGGGGTGCCCATGACCCCCTCCTTAAGTTTGATAATCTGCTAGAGGCTCAAAGAACTCAGGAAAACCATTTACTCACTAGATTACTGGTTTATTATAAAGGATACAACCCAAGATCAAACAGATGGAAGGGATGCATAGCGCAAGGTACGGGGAAAGGGCCCCAAGCTCCCGAGTCCTCTCTGGGAGCATCACCCTCCCAGCACCTCCATGTGTTCAGGACCAGTAAGCTCTCCAAGTCCTTTTGGTCACGGTCATTTATGGAGGCTTCATTACTTAAGCATGATTGATTCAATCACTGGCCATTAGGGATTAACTCTGGGGGTAGAGGGTCCAGCTGAAAGTTCCAACCTTCCAATCCCCTGGTTTGTTCCAATGGCAACCAGCCCCACCCACGCACTAGTTATCTCATTAGCATACAAAAGACACAGCACTTCAGCGATTCCAAGGGTTATAAGAGTGCCAGGAAAGGTGGGAAGAGACCAAATACATGCTTCTTATTACGTCTTATTATGTCATAGCCATCAGTTTCCTGTATTCTCTGGTCCAGATTTCCCCTTTTCAAAATTTCAATTCTTAATGTTGTAAAGATTATGTAGGGCATCCGATGGATACTTGTCTCATTAGGGAGACCACCTCAGGGATGATGTAGATGCCTGATCACTGCACTGTACACCTGAAACTGAAGCTGAACAATAATGAATGTCAACTACAAGTTTATATATATATTTACAAGAAATGGAGTACAGCATTAGGAATAGAGGCAGTGGAAATGTAATTGCTGTATGTGATGTCAGAGGGGTAGTAGGTAGGGGGAGGGGGTTATCATTGTGTGAGGGATATAAATGATAAATGTTTAACTATTACATTGTTTTCTACACCTGAAACTAATAAAAAAGTTAACAAAAAAAATTTCAATTCTTATTATAGTCACTATTTTGTGACAGTAAGATCCATTTGACTGTGTATTTGCATAAATTCTTCTCCCTTTGTTTTGACTGCAGGAATTCAGCAGGCATAAAAAGACTTACATTTATTTACTCATACTTTATTCAAGCTTGCTTGTCCCAACAAGAAAATCATCTTTAGAATGAATTGCAGGAGAGAAGCTCTTTCTAAGGAGAAAGGAGGGAGAAGATGTACGGTCTTACCTTGCCTCTCAGAATTACTTGGGGATCCTGTTAAAATGCAGATTCTGGGTTCTGACCCTAGGGCGTGTGGGGAGTTGCCTGGAAATCTGTGTGTTTATGAAGTACCTGGAGACTTCTGATACAGGGGTCCTCTGACCCCACTTCAATGTTTCCAGACTCGGGGAACAAGACAGAGCAACCCACAAGCCACTTGGAGGACTGGCCCTTGTAGTATACAAGTATTTAGAATCGTTGGTCACCATGCAAGAGTTTGTAATTACATGTATGTATGTGTATATTTTGTCCATCTTAGGGAACAAAAAATGGCAGACCATAGAGTGAATTTATCTTGCAAGTCTGTGTGGATGTTTTGGCCTGAAGAATACTTAATTTCTTTGAATAGTTGCCAATTTTTAAACAAATGTTGGCGATTTCACATTAAAATCCGTATTTCCAGTCTTTCCTGAAGATAACAAGATCCAACAACACTGAGCATATGTTTTCCTACAGCAATATTTGGCTAGAGGTTGTATCCTAGAGGGGCTCTAGGCCCTTTGTTTGACGTTAGCTCCTACTAGTCCCTATTAATTACACCGAAGTCATTTTTCTCATTTACATTACCTGCTGGTGCTAAGATGCTTTTTGAAAATGTTTCTTTTATTTCTTTTTAATTTTTATTTTTTAATTACAGTTGACATTCAATACTACATTAGTTTCAGGTGTACAGCACAGTGGATAGACATCCATATCCTTTACAAAATGATCCCCCAACAAGTCCAGCTAAGATGCCTTTGAATTTGCCATATATTAGACAGTCTTCCTACACAATTGATGTGTGTGTTGTGTGTGTGTGTGTGTGTGTGTGCGCGCGCACGTGCGCGTGCACTGTCCTGGGGGCAGTACAGATCAAGCCCAAATCAAAGAGAAAATATAATGGGGACAGCAAATCTATCCAGCACTTGGCCTGTGGGAGGTGCCAATAGATATTATTTCTTTTCACGAAGCTGCACCTACCGATAGGTACTTGCCTTACTCTACTTCCTGTTCCCAACACTCTTGGTGGTTGAAGTGGGTGCTCTGAAGTGGGAGCAGGTCTGACCTACCCTTTCATTTTCCAGAAGTGGATCTTATAGATAGCTCAGCGATCCGAGGGACCTGGAACTAGCTTGGCAGTTCTTAGAGAGCTTTTTCTAACCAACTCTTTGGACAGTGGTTTGCCTGGTGTGCATTGAATTCTACAAATCATGGGCCCAACGAAACCACATGAATGAAGCTGGCATGCTATCGGTACAGTGAGTCAAGATCCAGGAGCCAAGAGAGGCCTGGCAGATTCCAGACCTCTGGTCCTCCCACGCCGCTGCTGCCCATCCTGTGATGCCTCCTCCCAGGTGAGAAGCACTTTGCACTGGACTCTGCATCTCAGAGGTGAGCTGTGGCTGTGTGCATCACCTTTGCTCACCTGGCCGGCTCGGCCTCGTCTCTCCCTATAGAGAGCTTTGCCCTCCTGCTTCTAGGAGGATCCTTCTCGGTGCTGCTCCACCAGGCTGTGCTCGTTGGTGGGGGCTAGACAGGTGATGAGAGGCTGGATGGACTTCCTAGCTCTGTCACCACACTTGTACCATGCTGACTGATGTTTTTTCCACACCATTCCACCCAGAACATCTGTTGCTATTGTTTATCAAGTAACCTCAAGGACTTGGATGAAACATTCCTGGCCACGGGACAAACTGGGACCTTGGCCATCCGTTCACTGGAACTCTCCCCACGTTCTGTTTTCTTTCCTGCTCTTCTCTTCGTGGTCATCTTTTCTCTGCCTCTTTAGACTTTCACGTTCCCTAATCTTCTTCCACAAACCCTGCTGCACATGGTGTCTTCTTCATCCAGACCTACCTTTACCTGCAGTCTCCCCTCCAAAGTTACTCCCCTCTGAACAACCAAGATCTCTACTGCTCTTGGTTAGAGATTAGGAAGAAAGCAAGCTGATCTAGCCTGTGTTTGGGAATCACATAGTATCTGCCTTTAAATCATCAATGGTTGCTTTACTAGCTCTATTCCTTTCGATAAGGTATTTAATCTTTCTGAGCCTTGCATATACATTTTTTAAACACAGGCAATAACAACTATGTGTTGCTCTCATGGCCATTGTCTCCATAAATAATGATGAAGCTCTTTTATTTCTCGATTTTTTTCTCTCCTTGAACTACACATTCTAGAAGCCAAGGCTGAGTATGTAAGAGAAGAATAAAGAGCTTTTTTTTGTGTGTGAGGAGCTGGAATAGAAAGAACACAAGGCTTCATAATTCTGGCTTCAATTCTCGGTTGAGTGACTTTTGGCAAGTTACGCAAACTTTCTTATTCCTTGTGATCTCATCTTTAAAATGGCAGTAAAAATAATGCATCCTTCATGCCTAGGGTCATGGGAGGATTACATGGGAGTGAATGTGTGATGGTGCTTTATGAATTATGGAAGTCTGCGAACACCGTACTTAGCTACTACTAGGATATTCTAACTTCTGGTGGAGAGAAGCCCTTCAGAGGCTAGTTTTCTCATCTGCTTTGTTTCCCTGCTATGGGGTTGTGAATCTGGATAAAAGGGAGTGGACACTTGTACACAAATGTCCGTAGCAGCATTATTTATAACAGCAAAAAATGGAAATGATCCAAATGTCCAACAATGGATGAACAAATTGGAGTATATTCATACAATGGAATATTACTTAGCAATAAAGAGAAATGAAGTGAAACTTGAAAACATCCTACATGAAAGAAGCCACTCACAAAGACCACATATTATATGACTTCATTTACATGAAATGTCCAGATTTGGCAAATTCATGGGAAACACAGAGAAGATTGTTGATTGCCTAAAGCTGGGGGATGTGGGGATGATGGGGAATGGGGAATGACTACTAATGAGAAGGGATTATTTTTTGGGGTAATGAATTGTCCTAAAATTGATTCTGCCGATGGCTAGGTTATTATTCACATAACCAAGGGTATCCCCTCAATTTCCTTTAAGCATTGAGCTATAATATATTGATGCATTTAAGGGTTTATTTACATCTCCTTAGGGCCTATAAGAACCTTATAGGGACCTGGCAGAGTTCTCCCATTTAATCATTGCAGCAACTTGGCAAGGAAGGGGCTAAGTGACATGTTCAAAGTCACAAAGCTGGAAATACGTAGGACCATTATTCACTGCCAGACCTGTAGAGTCCCCAGAACCCACCCTCTTTATGACCCTCTGTGGCCTAACAGAGCACTGATAACATTGGAAGGGGAGGGTGGCTAGAAAGGATGACAAACAGAGAAGCTCCAAGTCACTGCTGATTAACGACCCATAGGAAATGCGTGTTGAGCAGCTCCAACATGTGAGAGCAAGACTAGGGTCTCCAGAAGCTCTTCTTGGACACAGTCAATGAGTTGCATATCTGGTGTCAAATGTGCTCACCCCCTGGTGACCCAGTTCTGCTCAGCTCTGCTCAGGCCTAGTTTCCTGGTGGCAGCAGCAAGAACTCTGGACAATGTGGAAGCATCCAGGCTAGGAGCTGGGTGCCCCATGTGATCACTCAGGATACTCAGCTACAGCCCCTGGGCCAGGCACCTCCCCTGAGAAGGAGGTTCCTGAGCTCAGAACTCCACTCCCCTGTTAGAAACTCCCCATCAGGCACAGCTAAGAAGACACCATCGCAGCATCATTAAATTATAACAAGCCCTGAAACTCACTCCAGAAGCCTGGGTCTGTTTGTCCTTGCAGTTGGAAGGAAGCATGTGATTGGCTGGCCGAGCTCAGCCTAGCAGGCCTTATCTCTAGCTGGTTATTATTTGATTAAAGAGGCTTCCTCCTCCTAGGGTGTTTCAAAACTGTGCTGGGAGAGTTTGCTGCTGCCTGGGGAATTTTTCTGGGGTTACTGCCGAGCACCCAAAGTCCTTCAGACTCTGGCCACACAAACAGGAACCCACTGGAACATTTTATTCACTCCCACGAAGGCTGGGACTGTCTTCTCCAGAGTCTTGATCAGCTTTGTTCATCAAGTGGTTGGAAATACTTCCTCAGACACCACAGAGTCAAGGATACAGGTATTAAAAAAAAATTTTTATTTTGGTGGAAACTAATTTCTTAGAATGTCATGACATTAGAAATGGGGATAACGTGGGGGGTGGCTGGGACAGCAAAGTGAAAAGCAGAGAGGCGGAGAAAGTGGAGGAAGGAAGTAGAAGAAAAGAGAATTCAGAATCTTGGAATTCTGCGGAAAGGCCAAGCCAAGACATGAGTTGCTTTCCACTGGAGCAAGGCATGAGCTCAGATTATGCTGTGCCATTCATGGCTGCATGTTTTGCTACCCATGAAATCCTTCCTGCGATCTAGCTCCTCTCTTGGCTTCCTTGTCACCTTTCCCTCTGGCTCAGAACCCCAAAGTCCTCAAAAGGGCTTGGACACTTTATGAGAAATCCAATTGCTTTCGCTTGAAACATCAAGTCTGATTTGCCAACGGCACATGGCTTTCAACAGCTCTGCTTGGTGGTAGCAATCCTTGAGATGTTGGCTACAGAGAAAGAGGAGTAAGGCCGAGCACCTCATGTCTGAGAGTTTGTGTCCCGCTCTGAGATCTGGGTTTGGTGTGTGTCGTCCATTTTCATTCCCATCAAACTCCCAACTCTGTGGTGTTTTCTGAGCTTGAGTTGGGGAGACAGAGCTTTATGTCGGAGGACTTTCTTGCTCTGGATGAAAGTTCGACTCCTTGTGGCACCAGCAGGAATTTGACCACCAGGAATTTAGATGAGAGACAGATGAAAGGGTGGCCTTCGTCCTCTCTAATTGTGAGCTTTGGCTGGAGGTGGCCGAGGAGGGGAAGAGATGATGCAAAACCAAGGAAAACAATAATTTTATTTTGGCACTAAGTGGAAAATAATACTTTTGTGGTGTTCTTTTCCATGTAATGCCAATATAAATTTGGAATTCTTAAATTTATTTTAAAACTAAGTTTTCTTAAAGTTGATTTTTTAAAAATAAGTTTTTCTAAAACCGATTTCCCCCCCCTATGCATTTAGGTTAAGAAATAACTATGCCGGTTGCATTTTCTTTCTCTAGTTTTGGTGGCTGTCTTAATTCTCGAATGTTTCCATTCTTGCTGTCTTAATCCTCAAGTGTTTGTGGTTCCTGCTTTGTTAGCTGGGGGGTGGGTGGGGAGATGTTATCAAGGCTTCGTCCCACAGAGCTTCTCCTCAGGGAAGAGGATTCTTCTTCCTGCTGAGTACTTTGTGGTTCCCCAGGGAGTTTTCTCTGCTGAGGCCCCACTGGATTTAGCTGAGACTAGTCAGAGTACTTGCTCTGAGAACTTCATTAAATTGAATCTTGCTTCCCTGTCATAATTTTAAGGGAAAAGTCAAGATGTGGGGGACAAGCCCCGTGCAGGGAGTTATACCTCCTGGACCCGATTCTTCTCTGCTCTGTATCCCTTCACCCCTCCCTTTACCATCATCTGAATGAATGGTCTGGGTCCTGCTTGTCTTTCCGGCCTCTTCTCTCATCACTCTCCATCTCTGTCCTGCCCTGTGGACACTCTTACCATGGTTGACCGTATTGCATGTTGTCCTTTCTGCCTGGAGCACGCTCCACTGTACGCTGCTCCCTGGTCTGGCCAAGTCAACAGATTAGGCAGGGCTCTGAGTAAATCCACTTTCTCTGGTACGAGGTGAGGGATCCCTGGAATTCACCTTATTAGGTCACTGATCATATTGTTGTATTATCCTTGTTTCCAGCTCCATTGCCTCCACAAGACTTGCAGCTCTGTCTGGGCAGAGACCTTGCTCCCAGCCAGGTCCCCAGAGCCTAGCAATGTCTGGTGATCAGCAGACTGTTACTGGTGATAACAGCTGACATTGATAGAGTGACTTCTACCTGCAAGGTACTGTTCTATGTGCTTCACAGTTATTATTCACTCAATCCTCACAACAAGGCTGTGAGGTGAGTGACAACCCATTTAACAGCTGAGAAAACTAAGGGACAACACAATAGCTGGTGGACTTCAGAGCCCGTGCTTTCACTCCTATGCTGCCATGCCTCTTTGGTGCTGAATGAAAACCAAATGAATGATATCAGCCTAATGGTCAGAATATGGCAGCTCTCCCACCTGGTCTGTTGGACCCGTTCACTCAGCTGAGCCTATGGCACACACACCGCACTGCAGGTTGTGAGAAAGACTTTGACAAAGGACTTAAGCAGGCACATGCACTGGCCGGAGATGCTTTCAGTTCTGAGCTCCATCCTCTCTACCAGGACCTGCTTTCTCCACCAGTCTCTTGCCTACCTTTGTTGCCAGGTTTCCCACCTAAAGACCGAAAGGGGGCAACAAATCAAGAACTTGGTTCAGCCTTAAAGGAAGTCCTTGAGGAGACTAATATTGGCTGGAAGCTCACAGTAGACCAGGCGCTTGCTAAGGGCTTTCCCTGGCATCTCATTTATCCTCCTAGTGAGGTAGTGGGGTTAGCATCATCGTGCTTTAGAGGAACAAACTAAGGCTTAGAGAACATAACTAACCTGCCCAACTGGTAAGTGTGCAAGCTGAGACTCAATTTTTGAGGTGTCTAGGCTCAGAGCCTGCCCTTCCCACATATCAGGGCTTTCACAGACCCTTAGCTTTGTACTCACTGCTTCTTGGCGATTGGTCCTGTCTAATATTCCTTCTAGGCAGATATCCCTCTTTTGCTGTCTGTCTCCCCAGTTGCCGAGTGGGGGTCTCCTCACTAATGTGCGGTCCTCAGCTTCATCCTCCCTGTCTGGACCCGGTTCTAGCACCTAGCTTGACAAGACTGGGCACCTGCTGGAGGACCCCGGCTCTCAGCTGCCCTCAGGCCTTCTCCTCCTCTCTCAGTGGGTGGTCTTGGGGTATCTTTTCCTAGAACATCATAGCCAGAAAAGCCTAAACCAAGGCCCCCAGCTTAAGGGAATCTCCCAAGTCTGATAATCTTCATGAGAACAGTAGTACAACATGGGGGAGAGTCATCCAGATCCTTTGCTGAATTTTGCCTTTTCTACTTGTGATTTAAATTGTCTAAGTGCCAGTTTCCTCATCTCTAAAATGGCCACAAAACTTCTCCTACAGGATTACTTTGAGAATAGAGATTCCGAGTTTACTAAATCTCAGCATGTGCTTACTGTGTGCCAGGCACTGGGATATAGCAAAGAATGAGGCAGACAAATCTCCCTGCCCTTGTGCAAGTTATAGTTGAATGGGGGTGGAGAGCAATAGGCATTTTAAAAAAATCACACAAATAAATAGGTCATTCTCATCTGTGATGAGAAAAAGAACAAAGGACCTAATTTAGATGGGGGTGGGGAGCTAGTCAAGAAAGGCCTCTCTGAGGAACCCACCGCTTGTGAGCACCTAACATGCCGCCTTGAGCAGAACGCAGTAGGTGCTCCGTACGTGTGACCCAGGCCAAGCGTACACCACTCCCGGGGACTCAGAGTCTGTGAGTATAAAGTGAAGGGGTGGACTGAATGGTTCCTAGGACTGAGATGCCCAGCTCTGGCACTTAGGATTCTCTTGGCTTGCAACAAGATAGAGCCAGATTAAACAAGGGCCTCCTGACTCCCTCTCCGTTGCTCTTCTTCCCCAGCTGTCTCGGCTGCTGGAGACAGGCTGGGTGCAACCTCAAAGATGTCAAGAGAAAGAATTGGCCAATTCTGTCTCCGAGAATCCCCTTTCTCTTGGCACCTCCTTCCTATTCTTCAGCTGGAGGCCAGCGTCCTCACTCCCCTGGGGTCATTCCTCCCAGATAAAAATCTCTAGGTCCCTTTCCAGGGTCCTTGGACAGAAAATAGGCTCTGTGTGTCCTTCTCCCCTTCTTCCTACAAGTCCAGCCCGGATGGCTAAACAACCTGGGGCAGTCATCGTTTGTGAAATTTCAAGCACAGGCCGGTGGGAGGGGAGCAAGGAGCTGAGGATTTGTGATGGACCCATTGTCTCCCTCGGCTGCCCTCCTCCTCGCCCATTTGTCCCCACCCCAGGAGCACCATGTTCCTTACTCACCATACACAGTGTCTTTTGTGAGCTCTCTGGCCAGGTCTTTAGTGACAGCTCTTGTGAAGCTGGTTAGCATTTTCCCCAGACAAAGCCAGGAATTCTGGGAGGCAATGACAAGGCTAAGCTTTCAGAGAATGATGAAAGACAATGACTGACACGAGAGAATGGTGATGTCAGCATCTTTAATTCTCTCCCATCTTCCCCTGTGCGTGACCCTGTCCCCTGGACCTCCAGAGGCATATTCATTGTCTCTCCATCTCCTCTTCCTTCCCTGGGCGCGCTCCTGCCTTCAGCTGTCTGTTAGCCAATCCCCACCTATTGTTTGCTGGCCACAGTGCTTAGCAGAACCTCCCTGGGACATCAGTGCTTTAACCAGTGATACCTGAAGGGAGCAATTGTGGTGGGAAGACAGGCAGCAGGATTACTTCGAGGCACACAACTGTCTTCCCTGGTATGCAGGGTTTGAAAACCTGTTTGGTGGGGGAATCATAGAGGATTGGATGTTGACAACGGAACACAGACACCATGCAATAAACAATACACTAGACCAAGAGCATTTCCAAAGAGATTTTGAATAGCAAGTTGGAACCCAAGGCAAATGCTCCCCAAAAGGTCATAAGAGGAAAATGGCAGGATATTTGCAATGGGAAACCCACCCTCACCGTTCAGCATTCAGTTCCTAGAACCAGTGCCTTGCTAATCCCACCAATGTGGGAGGAGCCAAGTGGGAGTTGCATTTCAGACGTATAATGAATGGAAAGGCCCCATCATCACTCTTGGGCTCTTAAGCGGTGGGGGATGGGGGCAGGAACCCTCTCCCTGCCTGTCCTACCCCTGCCTCGTGCACTTGCTTAGTGAGCTTTGCATTTGGCCTCCACCCATTGGGCGGGTGGAAAGTTTAGCTGAGGCTGGCTCTGTGCATTGGGCTTCAACATCCTGCCAGAAGTCAAGTTGGCTGAAAAACCACCCAAAATGAGTCTTGAAGGAAAGCAATATCTATTTCCCTGTGGGCTGGGCTTTCTCTACGGGAAAGGGGTAGTTGCTATGGAGCTTAACCCTGGCGGCTGCTGCTAACAGTGTGGATGATGTTTTCTCTGAGTCAATTCCAGAAAGTGACTATGAGGAACGAGGGCCTGGGAAAACTGAAAAACTTGGGATTGAGAGCTCTTCTTCAACTTGGCTGTGAGAAAACCAGGGGGACCAAGCCACTGGCAGGCCGGAAGTTGGCTGCCCCCCCACCCCATCCCTGCTCCTGCCCAGACAGCCACAGGGACCCTGGGAAAGGAGCTGAGCTTTTGCTCAATAGTCCCCTGGCACCTGCTTGGGGCAGCAGTAGTCCTGACCCCAATCATACTCTCCTTTGGGCACATTTTAATTGTCTAGTGGGATGATGCTCAGGGTGAGCCTGCCAGGTAGGATGGGGGTGGGACCCCTTCCACAGCACCAGTCAGAAATGGCACACACAATCGGATAATAGAAAAGGTGCCCTCTCTTCCTCAGATGTTATGGGTCCGTGAAGCAGCACTGTGTGTCCCTGGCTTTGCCATCATTCCTTCAACTGTCTGCTTCCTACGCCACCACCACTGCCCCACATCTAATTAGCTCCGTGACTCAGGGCAACAAGGTAGTCGCTACTCTCAAGGAACTCAAAGCCCAGTGGAAGAGACGGGTAATTAAACAAGCAATTCAGTGGAGCATTAGAGCGTGGAAAGCGCCACCATAGAGCAGAGTGGCTTATTCTCAGGGCAGTTTCTGTTCTCCATTGTTCCACCCCCTCACCCATCCCTGTCCTTGCCCTGGAATACCTTCTGGGTCTCAGTCCCAACTCTTTTCCAGGAGACTCCAGTGGTTACTCACAGCACTCACCTTCCTGACTGGAGAAAAGTGCTGGTCTATGACATTTTTTCCAGTCTAGGGTAATGTAAGAAGTAAGGACAAAGTAGCAAGTCTTTTTATTTGTTTGTTTGTTTCAGGTGTACAAAGCAACATAGTGATTAGATATATACCCCACAAAGTGATAACCCCAATAAGTCTATTACCTATCTGATATTGTACATAGTTATTACAATATATTGACTACATCCCCTAGGCTGTACTTTATATCCCGTGACTATTTTTTAAACTATAGTTGACATTCAATAAAATTTTATATTAGTTTCAGGTGTACAGCATAGTGGATAGACATTTATATAATAGCAAAGATACGGAAACAACCAAAATGCCCCTCAAAAGACAATTGGATGAAGAAATTGTGGTACATATATACAATGGATTATTACTCAGCCACAAAAAAGAATGAAATCTTACTATTTGCAACAGCATAGTCAAAAGTAGCAAGTCTTTAATACAGTTATCTGTATTCAGTCTGAGGAACTTCTCTTTGTTCTGAGAGTCTATCCTTCCTGCTTGTTGAAATGTTCAAACACTCTTTTATCTACTGATGGTGTTTTTAGATAGTCAATTAATGTTTACTTTACATTCAATATCATGGCTGGGCAGAATTAAAAAGTTAGCATCCTTTAGTTTACGGCAGTGTGATAGCTCAGAGTATGGGAAGCATTGCCCAACAAGTTGCTTGTCATGAGGTTAACACCCATGTCCAGACCAAGTGGGAGCCCCTGGGGTGTCTTTCTTGGTGTCTGGTTTCCCAGTCTGCAGCAGAGTGGTAGAGCTGATATATTCAAATTCCACTCACTTCCCCAAGACACTTAGCTGACCGTGGCAGCCAAATCCTTAAATAGACACTACTGTTTTCTTGGCGTCCCAGGCTCCTGTATGTTTAATGCCTTGAGTATCTGATTTCTGGGCCAAACTCATGAAAATCTAAAGGGGAATTATCCGTCTCAGAAAGAAGTTGCAATGGAAATAAAAGCCATTAGTACCCAGTGTTATCAGGATGTTTAATTTTTCATTGAAATTTCAAGATAAAAGTCAATCTTCAGAGTTGTGTTAACCCAGATCTCCAGCTTCTACTTAGATGCACCTTAGAGACTGCTGGAAAAGATGCCAGTCCTCTCATTTGGGATAGACTTTTTTGGGCCCTCCATCTGTCTGCTTAAGTTAGGGGATTTGGGGTCAAAGGATCTGCTATAGTTCAATGAAGTCCCATATTGCATCTGGTTATCTTGTCATTTTAGATATGGTCCCGCTCACTGATGGATAAAAAAAAGATGCCCATCAGGTGAGCCAAATCCCAACAACAGAAGTCGTAAAGTCCAAATTCTTGGGCTCTAGTTGAATGTTTCTGTGCTGAAAGTTTTTTAAAATAAGTAAGTTGTGCTAGGCTTAGATATTTAGCTGTAAGGAGGATTTTGTTTTATCGATTTCGCAGTGTTGGCTTTGCTCTGTGATGACAATTGCAAAGGAGACTTTCATGTTTGGACTGAGTGCTTCTTTAGGTCAAGGGTTGGCCTTGTGTGTGATATCGATGGACACCGTCTTCTCCTGCCCATCTGTCCCCTGGGACCCAACACATCTCTTGGCACTTAGGAAGCCCAAAGGTTGTTATTAGTGACAATGATGATGGAAATGACTAAAACGTCTTGGAGAGAATCAGTTGCTGGCCATTTCTACCTTGACTTAATATGATCACATAATCATTAATATTTTTAACTTCATATTTAATTATTAAAGGAAAATTCTTCCTTTGACTTGATAATTGTGTGCTGATTCGCAACCCTGAGAAAAGGAAGGAGCGGGAGGTCAGTGAAGCTGGTGGGCATCAAAGGCCTCTCGGTGAGCACTCTGTTCCTGGGCTTGGTCTCCTCGTTCTCTGGAACCTCCCCTGGCTGCTTATAGAGAAGATGATCCAGACTGCGGAACAACAGGCTCCATCTGCTTGGCTCCATCTGCTTGACTTTATCTAATTGTGTTTGGTTTGTCTGGGCTCTTAGGCCAACACAGCATTTCCCACTGAACCCATTCCTCTCGTGGAGGCAGCCCTCTGGCTGGTCAGCAGCTTGAGGTCTGGCAAGAACATTGTAGAAAGCTTCCAGGGATATTTCTCATCATGGCTTTGCCATCAACCAGTTGTATGGGCCTGGGCAAGTCTCTTTATCTCTCTGGGTCATGGTTGCCTCATGTTGGACTATATAGGAATTTCTCAACCTCAGAACTATTGACATTATGGGTGAGATCATTTTGTTGTGACACTGTCCTGTGCACTGGAGGATGTTTAGCAGCATCCTGGCCTAACCCACTAGATGCCACCGTATTCCTCTCTTCTTTTATGACAATCAAAAATATCTCCAGACATTTCCAATGTCCCCAAAAGAGCACAATCACCCCCAGTTGGAAACTATTGGATCAGATGATATCAACCTCAGTTTGAGAAACCACATTAATAGTTGTTAATTCATCCTATTTTATTGAGCTCCTACTGTGTGCTAGACACTGTATTAAGTTTAACGGTCTAAATATTTCTTAGAAATTCCATTGAGAAAATGCCATCTACTTCACGGAATTAGAGCTAGGTTGGTGTCTACACAGGCATTGAGCTAGAGTGAAATAAAGGTAACATTCCTGTTTAGATTTTTACTAGCCTCGTCTGTAAAAACGTCAACTTTTACATACTGTTAGCAGGACCTAATGCTCTCAGTGTGTGTCAAAGCACCTCGGTCATAGTAGACATTCAATAGTTAAACTCATTCCCCCTCTCTCTTCCTCCACTCCAAAGATCTGCACAAACATTAACTTTACCAGCCTTGCTCTGCTATCTCTAAGAATCTACTCTTACCCCACTCAGTGTCCCCAGCCTCTTCCCTGGTCAGGCCAATACTGATGTTTTCTTAAAAATCTCTGTTTCCTGAAGAGCCCCCACATCTCTTGTTATCACCAGATTGTTGACTTGGTCTGTCCTTAAAGGGATTGTCCCTCCCTAGCAAAGAAAAAGATTCTCCAATAACCAGAGGTTTGCAGACATCATTGTTTCATGTTTGCTTGCACACAAAAATGACAAGAAGGAATCCAAGATGAGAGGACGCCTACGTGTGTGAACCCTCACCTCTGCACTGCTCCTCCAGGGGCACTGAGTGGGCCATGGGTTTGGTCATCTCTCCTGGGTTCTCAAGGGCAAAGGCCATGCGTTGGACGTCCATGGCAGCTCCTGCACCATCTCCTCCAGGGAAAATGTCTCGGTATTTGGTAGCCTGACGTGGTGAAAGGCACCATGGAGTTCAGGGCAAGGCATTTTCCTCTTGGGTCAGACATGGACCAGGGGCTACAGAGCACATGAAGACAGTGTAGTTCTGAAAAAGAAAGAAAGAGAAAGAAGGGAAGGAAGAAAAGAAAGAAAGAAAGAAAGAAAGAAAGAAAGAAAGAAAGAAAGAAAGAAAGAAAGAAAGAGAAAGAAAGAAAGAGTTTCAGGCTCAAATCCCAGCTCTGCCGCTTAGTCTGCTTGACTCTGGGAGATTTATGTCACCTCCCTGAACCTCAGCTGTATGCAAAGTCTGTGATCACAGGGGTGCCTCCTGATAGGGAGATTGTGAGAATTAAATAATAGAACACATGGAAAGCATATGGCACAATCCTGGTAGATACTAAATGCTCAGTATAAATCCATTTTTATTAATACTATGAATCATGTAAAATAGTAGCTATAGACAATAATAAATATAGCAAATATTAAATAGACAACAAAGAGATCAATGTTTGGGTGGATGAAAAGGTATGAGATTGACTCATTCTGTTACTGATAAGAAAACAGGCTCAGAAAGGGGAAGCGAGGGGAAGGGGTACCCAGGACATCCCTGCTGGTTAATGGTGGCGCTGGGGCAGATCTTCCATCTCTAGATGCCCCTTCAGATGCTGGCTCTACCATGCTGGGGCTGCTTTCCATGTTGGAGAATAAAACAACAAAAACTTCAGCAATGCTTATTAAATATGGTAAGGCAGACTATATATAGGATTTTTGAGATAGGTATAGGGACCACCGCCATGGGATTTTACAGTGGGGGAGAGAGATTGGGCTCAATCTTAATAGAGCATATGCCAGTGGGAATTTATGGCCAAGGAGCAGAGAGGGGGGTCAGTGGATGGAAAATTACTAAGAGGAAAGAAACATCAAGGGTCAGTGGGATTTGGGCTGAACTGACTCAACAGGATTCTTTGCTGAAGACAGACCACGGGGATCAGACATTACCTGGGAGAGGGGGGAGGATGAGGACCCTGATTAAATATCAAAGGTGGGACTTCTGGCTAAACTGACTTAGCAGGGCTCTTGTTAAAACTGGACTTTACAAATGCATAGTCCAAGTGCATAGATGGGCCTAGGAGAAGGGTGAGGAGCCTGACTGAAGTTAGAATCTTTGTCACCTGCTCAAACATTTAAAGCCTATGTTTAGAAAACTACATACAAATGAGAAAAATGCACCTTTTTGTTTACAAGCCACGTGCTATTTACAGAGGGAATCTTTCCTCAAGGTATGAGAGAAATAAATGTTTTGTCTAACGTATTTCTAATCACCTAGGAGAGAAAAAGAGCGCTGACCCCTCATTCCTCAAGGCTCCAGCTCACAAGCCTGTCACTTATGCACAGACAAGTGTTTTTTTTTTTTTTTTTATAGAAACCATCCCCTTTGTCCCTTGTCTCCCACTTTCTAAAGTTCAGACTTTGCCTCCCACCCCAGACCCAAGGGACTGGTGAGTTGATCTTTTGTTTTAGTGCTGATATGCGGTCTCGGCAGATCTTCTGAGTGATGACACAGTGAACACCAATAAGGTTCACGTCCCAGTGAGGCGGCAAGAGGTTTGTCCCTCTGGCTCAGACCTGGGATTCATATCTTGTCTTCCGCCTCTTGTCAATAACTCATACAGTTGCTAGAGAAGTAAAGACTGCACGTTTTAGGCTCACAGGTGGAGAGAGGAAGAGGTTGAATGGTCCGAGTGACCTGGAGTACCTTGTCCTTTGCGGACTGTTCTGGGCCTGCACGGGATGGGACTTTGTGTGGATCTGTTCGGGTGTTGGCATGTGAAATCATGTATAATTACAATATGAATGGGACCTTGTTTAAAATGGAATACCTTATTTGAATTAAACTCTGTCATCTTAAGTGATGGTTACCATTCAATCGCGAAGCTGAATCAGCAGAGTCATAATTCCTACCAGAACCCTATTGCCGATTTTGCCTTTTTTCACCTAGTTTATGCACCTTCTGTCTTTCTTATTTGAAGAGGGCTCACCATGCACTGAACACACATTTTAATGCTTTTCTTTTACTCCCTTTCTTCTTCTTCTTCTTCTTTTTTTTTAAACCCCTTATAACATCGTATATAGCATAATGATGTAAAGGAGAGATCTGCAAATTACGGCCCCTGGGCCAAATCCTGCTCATCACTTGTTTTGTAAATAAAGTTTTATCGGCACACAACCACATCCATTTATTTATGTATTGGTTATGGTTGCTTTCCTAGTACAAGCGAGTTGAATATTTCTAACAGAGACCCTATGGCCTGCAAAGCCTTAAATATTTACCATCTAGCCCTTTACAGAAAGAGTGTGCTGACTCCTGATTTAGAGCATGAGTGGTGGAATCCAACATACCTCATTAGGTCTTGGTCACTTGCTAGCTTACAAGCTATAGCTTTGACTTTGGAAAAGCTGTATAATCCCTCTGCCACCTACTCTGTACCATGGGGTAATAGATAAATACCTACATTGGAGGGTCACTGTGAGAATTGAGTGAGATAGTATTTATAAAAACCTGCAGCCCTCTGCCTGGAGGAACAGAGTAAGTGTTTCATACATGGTAGCTATTATGATGATCATTCATTGCTTCATCCAATAAATGTGTATCAGGTGCATTTTCTGTGCTAAGCCTGGGGTCAAACTGCAGAAGGTCCCTGCTCCCATGAAGCTCACGTTCTAATGGGGAAGATGGACAATATGAAGAAAACAAATGAGTAGATTCTTTTCAGGTAATGATAAGTGCTATGAATAAAATAGGATGATACAGAAAAAAAAATGACAAGGCAGGGGACAGAGAGTTGACAACTGCGTTAAGACTGGAGCATAAGAATGAGTCAGCCATGCAAATGTCTAGAGAAAGAATGTGCCTGGCAGAGGGAACAAGAACTACACATCCTGTGCCAGGGATGCGCTTGGGATGGTCTAAGATCAGAGAGATGGCCGTGGAGACGGGGGCAGAGTGAGGGACGGGAGATGGGAGAGGACGAGGGAGCAGAGGTCGGCATGGGTAAAAGCATGTCGACACTTGCAGCACCCTGAGAAGGTGTTTGGCTTTTAGAGGAAGGGGTGATATGTGAGACCATAATGGGGCAGAAATGTAACTGGGTCCTTGGCTTTTCTCTATGACCTGTGTTGTACATATATTATTTTTCCTCTTTGGTCTCTGGCATTGGGTACTGTTGGAAACAGGAAATGAGTGGGGGCCTACTGTGCCCTAGTGAGATGACAGCTTTGGTTGTGGCACGCTCATCACACTGCCCCGGCTGGACACGGCCACCTCACTTGGACTTTTCTCCTTACGGTACCCCGACTCACCCGAAAGATCTTCTGGCCAATGCCATTACTTCTCTGATATCATTCCTTATCAGGAGCCTCTATTGCTTCTCCAGGTGGAGCACTTAAGGTGAAAATCAGTTAATGTAATCTTAAAACACTCTAATAAATGTCCAGCAACATAAGACCACCAGATAATCATTTTTGTCCCTCGGGTCACTCAGAATTCACAGCTCAGTTCCCATCATTAGCATTTCTTTTGTGTTCGAATCCTTGAACAGGCGTGAAGAGCCCCAGTGATAATATTTTACCTGTTTGAGGTTTAAAAGAAAGCTGTAGATATCATCGGTTACTCAAACTGTCTCCAGAGTTGCTAATAATAACAGCTATACAGCACTTCCCAGTTTCAAAGCATTGCTGCATACTTGGCTCACTCAAAGGTAAAAGTATACCTTTCGTTTACCTACCTTTATCCATTTTGAATGACTCCTCCCCCTCCTCCTCTTGTTCTCTTCATTTTCCTCCTCCGTCATCATTATTAAAACCCTTTATTGGAAAGTACCTTGCTGGCTAATTGTAATTAATACCTCGTTTAGAACGTGTGAATGTGTGTTTCTGTCTCATCTTGCTTTAGACATTGTTAAAAGAACAAGATCCAAATTGGGCTACCTTCCAAATCATGCTTTCAAACACTGATTCTTAATCTAAGGTCCATGAATGACCTCAGAGGGTGTTATGAACCCTCTGAAATTGAATGTAAACTTTTACACGTACGTACATTTTTTTCTCGGGAGAGAGTCTCGAGTTTCATGAGATTCTCACACTGTTCCCTGAATCCAAAAAGTTAGGAGTTACTGCTATAAAGATTTTACTGACTAAATCCAAGTACAGTTGCTCCTCGATAAATGATGGGGTTACATTCTGACAAACCTATCATAAGTCAAAATTGCATTTGATACACCTCACCTACTGAACTTCATAGTGTAGCCTAGCTTACCTTAAATGTGTTCAGAATACAACATCCAAAAAAATGCTGGCAACACAGAGCACTGGACAGTGTTGGCTGTCTATCCTTGTGATCTCCTGACTGACTAGAAGGTGGGGCTCACTGCTACTGCCCAGCATCGTGAGAGAGTATCATTCATATCACATATATTGCTAGGGAAAAGATTAACATTCAAAATTTGAAGTATGGTTTCTACTATATGCATATTGCTTTCACACCATCGTACAGTCAAAAAATTGTAAGTTGAATCATTGTAAGTCGGGACCATCTGTATAGTTATCAAAAGAAAACTATGCAAACTTATAACTAGAAAAGGAAAACTTGTTATAGTTGGCTCTGGGGAAGCCTGTGATTCTATAATAACACATTTATGGATTATGACCTGTGAAAGCAAGTGGGATTGATACCGGAATCAAAGGTAAGCCTTCTTTTTTGAGGACTAGACATTTTCCTGGGAACGCTTATACCTACATTTGGCCACTAACTCTTATTTGCCCACCATGTGCCAAGTATGGTCCCAGTGCCTTGCGTATTTGAACTCTTAATCCTCACAACAACCTTATGAAGTAGGTATTATTACTAGCCTTGTTTTACAGGTGAGGAAGAGGAAGCACAGAGAGGAAAAACCATTGATTGAATTTACATTCAACATCCCAAGACCCTTCACAGTTCTGGATAATGTAGTTTGTCAAGTTGTAATTAATGGTTCAGAATAATTACCATTTTAGATGTGTCTGACTGGCCATGATTACGACATGGTGGCCTAACTAATAACAGGCTCACTATATGTGTCACTTGTGGTTTTGTAAATAAGAACAGATGGCAGGTCACATATAGAGGAGAGCCAGCTGACTCCTCTGCTTAATTAGAATTTGGCTAAGAGTTACTATGGTTTATAAAATGGGGTTACTGACCAAGTAGATGATTTTATTGTTATAAAAATTATCACCACTAAAAAAATAACTCTGTGTTTATAAGGCGTGCCATAACCCTGTAGAGTTTAAAATTAACTAAATCTTATTTCTGGAAGATTAGAATTTCAGTAAGTCCAGGATTCAATCAATTGATGGGATTTTTAGATACCGTGTTTCCCCGAAACTAAGAGTCTTATATTACATTATTATATATATTACATATATGTATTACATATATTACATATATACATATAATACATATATTACCCAGTCTTATATTACATTATGCTAGATAAGACCCAGTCTTATATTATAGTAAAATAAGACTGGGGCTTATATAAATTTTTGCTCCAAAAGACATATTAGAGCTGATGGTCTGTCTAGGTCTTATTTTCGGGGAAACAAGGTATAATTCAGCCTTTGCCGAGATTATATTTGTTCAATAATTAATGAGCAGGTGACCTAGAAATTTAGACGGACCATCCTCTAAAAACATCACTTATGAATAATACAGAGAGAAACCAATATTGTGGATATTAAACGTTCATTTAATCCCATCCATATCTATAGTAGTTACTAGGAATTCTATAATTCATGTACATGTGTTAAATTTACATATGTGTTCCAGTGATTTATGGGGGTGAAGTAGGAACCCTGGACTAGAACTGAAAGCCTCTGGAAAAAGTAACTAAAATAATTTAAGAATGGGGGAAAATGTTTTGCGATCTAAGTAGAATTGGATATGCAATAGGAATAAGTGACGTATACACGTAGGTCACCCTGAGTGAAAGGTCTGGCTCAAAGACTCACCCAATCAGCTGTATAAAAAAGTACGGCTCGATGAAGGGATTATACCGTGATCCTGGGTGATGGAAAGCCTATTATCCAATGTCTTGCTTTCATATTGGAGACCATCATTATAATAAATTCCAAATATTTTATGGAATAATAGGACGACTGTCAGAAAAGATTCCGTTAAAGCCACAGTTAATTGGATTATGCTTATTTGGGTTTTGCTTTACAATAGGGAATTTAGATAAGTGGAAACTGGGCTGATAACACTCTTCACTTTGGAAACCTCTTCTTTTAGGAAATCTGTAAATTAAAGCTAAAGAGTATGTTTAGAACATCTGAGACAGTCCATTTTCCAAGAGAAAACTGTGGAGCTTCTATGTCCCCCAAAGTAATAAAACTAAATTTCTTTAAAAGTATTCTAAAAACAAGTCTGAATTGAACTTACATTGATCTTCCTTCCAATTAGACTTATAAGTAAGGTTCTAGCTAACTTAAAACTCATTAGAAAAAGAATAACCTAAATGCAAAGTACTTCCGCTTCTCTTGTCCTCTTCATGAAACATTTTTTTTTTTTTTTTGACAAAGACCCATTCTGAGGGAGAGAAAATAAAAGTAAGTCAGTCTCCAGCCATGTCTAGCTTTCCCTTTCAAGTGTTTTCAAATTCCTTCTTTCAAATGTGTTGGACATGTGTGTGTTTGCATCCCCGTCTCTGCTTTCTTTGCCTTGTTTTTAGTTGTGGCATTCTGTCCCATGGTGGGCCACCACACCCTGCGTTGCTGGTCACCACTGGAGACCTTGGCCCCTATTCTCCCTCGTAGTTATGTCACTCCCTCTACTCTGGCCCAGGGAGTGGCCTGGGGGAGGAATGGAAAACCTGCTTTTTATCTCTCTGTCAAGCTTAGCTACATGGCTTCCCCAAGACCTGTAGAGTCCTGAGCCCCCAAAACTCTGATTCATGTGTTCCTTCTTGAATACTTCTATTCCTAGAGCTAATCTTGTCCAGGACTGTTGATAGTTGTGACAGCCATTTACACACTCTCCTTTATTAAATGGTTAACTAATCATGTCTTGTATTTAGACATTCAACAAATAGATCTGGGGCATCTGTTTTGTGCAAAGCACTGTTTGATGTTAGGAACACAGAGGAAGGGAATAGGAGAAGTCAAGAATGTCATTTAAGTGATAGAGGTATTAATAGCTAGTTAATGATAATTCTATAATTAAGTGTTTAATTATAACTGTGATAAGTCCCACGAGGGAGAAACATGTGACAAGGGGCCTGACTTAGGCTGAGGGGCAGTAAAGGTTTTTATGAGGAGGTGAGATTTAATTATGAAGCATGACTGGAAAGAAAGAGAGGGTTGGGTGAGAGACCACTGCCAGCAGAAGAAGCATTTAGTGTAAGGGAAGAGTAGAGTCTGTCTTCCGTGAGGAACTGAAAGAAAGCCAGGGTGGCCAAAGTCGGAGAGAGAAAGGGCAAGTGGGAGGAAATGAGGGCAGTGAAGTCAGCCAGGACGGACTGTGCCCGGCATTAGAGGCCGTGTTAAAGATGTTAGTCTTTGTCCTAAAAACGGTAAGGAATAATTGAAAGGATTTTAATCAATCGGAGTGGGGATCAGGCAGAGAAACAGGGGTGTTTGACATAGTCAGTGTTGCATTTTCAAATGTTCATTCTGGCCAATATGTAGGATGCTTGGGAGGGTGATGGGTGGGCAGCAAACATGAAGAGTCCAGGTAGTAAACGGTTAATACTTCCTAGGGAAGATGGTGGCGGCCTGGATTAGGACAGTTCAGGCAGAGAGGGAGATAAAAGGATGATGGGTTTAAAGCTACTTAGAAGGTAACATTGCTAGAAGTTGGTGTTGGATTGGAAGTGGGAAGAAGTTAAGAATTACTCCTAGGGCCTGGTCTACTAAGGAGAGAGCATGGAGCAAGAATGAAAGGAACCTTGAGCCAGCAAAAGATGTCAAGAGGAAAACATCCAGGTAGGTGGAAAGAAATGCAGGAGGGCATGGGCTTGTGAAAGCCAAAACAGGGCCTCGTGCCTTACACCTAGAGCTTAAACTTGCTCAACAAGCCACCAGAACCCAACAATCTGACATCAGGTTATACAACAGTGGAAATGCTCTGGGTAAGTCTGGGCTTGCACAATCTAGCCTACGTTAGGCTCCCTCTTCCAGAAGACAAGGTGCTTTGTTTCCAGCCAGCATCACAGCTCCATAAACCATCTTGGACATTATCTTCCAAGAACCAACAGTGATTTTCAGGGAAGTGGTCTTAAGCAATATTTAGGAATAAAAGTTTTCCCTAAAAGATATGTTGTCTTCAGACATGCAACTCTGGGCACAACCAACTTTAATGATGCCACGTAGGGCATCATTAGAAGCAACTAAATCTCTTCATTCCAGATTGGGAACTTTGCTTTATCTAGCTCAACCAGAAGGTTCACTGAGGTTCTGGTAGTCATTGAGGGTTGTTCATAAATGCCTAGTTATCTTGTTGGGGCACATGACAAGATTATACTTCTTCACCCATTTGCTTCATTTGACGCTTTAGCTAATGAAATGGGAGTGGAGATGATGTACGGGTTAGGAGCCAGTCCATGGCTTCCTACTATCTGTTCCCAGCCTCAGCAAGGAAGAAAGACAGGATATGATGGAACCTCTCTCAGTGAGCTTTATGAGCAGAGATCCTAGAATAACCTGCATTTTACATGCACCACAGGCAAGAAAAAAACTTTATTATTTTAAGACAAAGTGACATTTGTTACTGTATTATAGCCCATCTGACTGATGCAGAGACACTCTTCCCAGAGCAAAGCAACTTTAAGGGTTTGTATGAGTTCCAAAGATGTTAGGACAAATCCTTGACCAGGATTCAAGCTCAAAGGTGTAGGATCTCTCTTTTGTCCCCAGAGTCGCTGCAAGAAGAGACTAAGAACAATATAATAAGAGCTACCATTTAGTAAATCTTAACATGTTGCAGGCAGTGTGCTAATTATTTTGTATACATTATTCCATTTCACCTCAAAATAAAGCAATAAGTAAGTGTACATTAGAACATCCTCTTTAAAAATGAGACAATTAGGGCTCAGAGAGGTTAAATAATTTGCCCAGGGTCACACAGCTAGAATGTGACAGAACAAAATTAGAACCCAGGTTGTTTGGCTCCAGACCCCTTGCAGAGCCCTCAGATATTCTGCTAGGACTCAGGATTATCCACCGGTGTCCCCATGAGCAGCTCAGTTTTGAAGCCAACCAATAGGAGTATCTTTATAGAGTGGGGTTTAACATTAAGATTTGCTTTTCATACCCAGGAAATGGTGGCCCAGTCCTAACTACCAGGCTTTCACTTAAACTGGCTGAAAAATATTTGGACTCTAGAGTCAGAAAAATCTGAATTCAAGTTTGGGTTCTCCCTCTCCCCTACCAGTGCCTCTCCCCATGCCTCAGGTTTCCCGTATGAAAAATGGGATAATAATAGTCCCTAGTTCATGGGGCTATTGGGAGGACGGGCCCCTCTTTTGTCTGTTCACCCTCAGATCCACTCCCATCCTTTCCTATTCTACTCTATGTCTTGAGATGGGAGCGGGGGAGGCCTAACTCATTCTTTAGGCTGTCTTGCTGTTTGCTTCAGCCACTCAAAGGGGCTGGCAGGTGATGGGAGGGCAGAAAGATGGAAAAAGCTAAGGAGGCTATCTCCTTCTTCTTCAGGTGACATCTCCAGCAGTGACAGTTTTAAAAAGCCCCTCTCTGCTTGGTCCCAGCTGTCACCTAGGTGGCTCTGGCTCCTGGCTCTGTTCACAACATAATTTGTCACTCCCGCTCTAGGGAGGGTAGTGATCTTTTCTTGTTGCTAATCTCTGGGCTGCGTCACCATCCCCTTTCGTCCTTTCAGCTCTTCCAAGACCTTTCTAAGTAGGTCTCAGTATTAAAGTCCCACTAGCAGCTGTCTGGCATGGACTGTGTTTTCCAGATTGTGCCAGTGCTGATACAGAGAGGATTGCTTGAGATAATGTCTATGCAGTATTTAGAACAGCGCTGGGCATATAATATGTGCTCAATAAACGGTAGTTTACAAAATGGCTTATTTCCTCTTACCGAGAGTCTCTGCTGCCAATTTGTCCCAGGCAGGCCCCTGCCTACCTCAGCTCCCGAATCACTGCCCATTCCGCCTCCCCACTAACTCCACAGACCTGGGTTTCTGTTTTCATTCATCCTTCTCTAATACTTGTAGGGTGAAGGGCATGTGAATTCCTCCATGACATTTTTTTCCTCCATGTCACAATTTTATTTTTAATTTGATAAACTTCTTACTATGGTTTCAAAAGCCCTGCTCTATCTGGCCCCTCTGGCTTCCCAACCCCTCTCTCTGCCACGTTCCCCCTTCTTCCTCGCCAGCCCACACTGCTCGGTTCTCTCTGCCAAGCTCTGGTCTCCTTCAGGGCTTTGGCAGGTATCGTTTCCTCTTCTTAGAAAGGTCTTTTCTGGGCTTTTTCCGTGGCAGGTGCTTCTCACACCCCAGCCTCAGGGTAGCTGCTCCCCACTTAGTGAGGTCCTCCCTGCCCACCTTATCTAATGCTGGTCACCGCTGTTATTCTCTGTGACACATGCTCTTTGGATCTTCATTGTACTTTCCACAATGTGCTGCGATTTCATTTAATTTGTCTGTGTTTACTTGTCTGTTACTTTTTCCCTACTGTCTCCCTCCCAACACGCCACAGGCCATGAGACTGTTCATTCCACAAGTGCAGGATCTATGAGTGATATCTTCCTCTGTGTATTCTTAGTGCCTAGCAAAGATGCTTGGCACACAACGGGCTGTCAATCAATGTGTTCTGAACGAATGGATGTTCAACTAATCTGTCTACACGGCTCATGTCAAGGGTCCCTAGAAGTCCAATGGTGATCATTTTTGGGGTTCCCCTCCTCTCCATTATCCTGGCACTTATGCTGTGCAGGAAGCCTGAAAGCAGAGGCCCTGACTCGGTTCAGGCTGGTCTCCTTCATCATCGCTCCTTGTCCAGGCCCTGCATGGCTTATGGAGCCCCATTCCCTCCACAACACGCTCAGCCAGTGGGATGTTCACGGAGGCTCCCAAGATTCTAGACTCTTCACAGTGTCCCTTCTCCCCACTCCTTCTGAAGACTTGCCACCTCCAAGGGTCTGCATGGGAGGACTCTCAAGTCAGACCCAGGATCAGAACCCTCACCTGTAGCCCCTTCTTGGTGCCTGGGCTGTTCTGGCCTCTACCCCCTTCTCAGGCAACCTCTTCTTGCACAGTCCAGCTGGTGTTCACACAAAAAATGGAGGCCTGTGTCGGTTTTGTCTTCTTGGCAACCAACCTCAGTCAACAGTTTCTCTCTCTGTCTCTTTCTCTCTGTCTGCTTTCAGTAACCAAAAGGCTATGAACTGCAATTACTCAGCCTCCCTCAAGGGCTAAGGCAACCTCAGCACTTAAACCACAGAGCCTGGATGTACTCCTGGGAGAAGTGGCAAAACAAAACAAAACAAAACAAAAACAAAAACAAAACACCCTACAAACATCCTTTATTTCTTAAGAATGAATTAACAATTGTAAAAATAAAATATATTGACTTAAGCTGATTTCCTAATGACCCAGCTCTACCAGATATCCGCCCCAGTGCCCCAGTTGTCCTCTAGAACCAGTGGCTGGAAGCCTGGAACCCTTCCTAGCTCCTGCTGGCCTTCCTTGGTGGAGTGGGGCTGAGGAGTAAGGGGGTGGAGCCTTGTCACGTAGCCCCTCCCACAGGATCCCCCAGAAGCCTGACTGTCTCCTGCTGGGATTATCTGAGATTTCTAGCTTAATCTATTGATAGAGTAGTTTTCAGTCAAGCTAAAGTCCTTGTTCTGCCACAAATGTGGTAAAAGTGAGTCAGAGGGATTCCATTCTCTTCTTGCCTAAGGTACTTCCTATATGTAAGCTCTAAGGTCACTTCCACCTCCAATCCCCCAGCATGACACACTGGCAGGGACGATTTCTCAACTCTCGCTCTTTTCCCCCCAATATGTTTATGTTACTCTAGAGGCCAGAACTGTGCTCAAAATTAAATGCGTTTGCCTGGGAATAACAGAAAACAAGATTAGAGTGGCTTAAACACAGTGATTGAATGAAATCCAGCGTTGTATGACTGGTGGTGTTGGGCTTGGAAATTAAGTTACAGAACACATAGAAGAAAAAAAAAAAGTGAAAAGAAGCCAGGACAGCTGTGTCTGCTTCCTTTTACTGGGAAGGAAAAACTTCTCCAGAAATCCTTGTTTGGCTTTCTCTTGGGTCTGATGGCCTAGAGTTAGGTCATACTGACCATTTTGGATGCAGGAACAGTTAGAATATTAGAGAACAAGATGACCATAATTAGCTTAGATATTTGATTCATTCTTTTTTCCAGAGCTGGCAAAAGAACACCCTAAACAAAACCAGGCACCTGATAGCCAGAAGTGGGTGGGAATAGATATGGGACAGGCAGGTCTCAGTGCCTGCCCCAAATCAGCTAAGTGAATTCTAGAAGCTATATGTTGATGAACTTGATGATGAGTTTTGAAACTTTTTGCGAACAATTATTACTATTATTGTTGTTGTTATTATTTTAAAGAAGTCAGTCAGTGGGAGGAACCCATCTTAGATATGGCAGCTACTTAAATTGGTGAATTTAATACAGAAGAACTGGTGAGGATAAGACCAAAACACTAATTTCAAGTCATGCTACATCAATTTGTGGTTATTAATGCATGTTTTACCAACTTATTTATAATCTTTGAAGGCCAAAGGGAAGTTTTTGTTGTGAGAACAAAGCAAAAGTCACCTGTTTTTTGTTTGTTTTTTAAAGAGAAGTCTAACCTTAAGATTGTCCAAAAACCCTGTTTTTCTGGTTTCTCCCCCTCTTCCCCTCTGCAAATGTTTGACAGTAGGGAGAATCAAGTCAGTGATGAATTTAAGGCAGGAATCTACCCTTATTAAGTCTTTATGACCTAATTACTGTTACCTAATTATTAAGTTTATTAATTCACCCAAGCTCTGCCTTTCCAATATTAGGACAGAGTAGATGCTTTGATTCATGTTGGGATGAGGTTTATTAGAAAGGCATAACAAATAGAGCTATAAGATTATTACTTGGGAAAGAAAACAAGCTAATAAGGAAATAGAGCCAGCAACAGGAATATTGAGATAAAGTAAAGGAGGGTCAACAGACTGGAGCAAACAATTATTAAACAGGAGTTGTGTGAGTCTGTGAGACTGTAAACTCTAAGAGAGGGAGGTACTATGCTGGCTTCATTATTACGCAGTAGGTGTTCTATATGTATTTATTGAATAGATGAATGAACAAAAGGAATCTGGAGGGAAGTAGACGATGAAAACAGCATGGATTCAATCGGAATAATTCCGGCCAAACTTACTTTATTTCCTTTAAAAGTTTTTGATAGAATAATTGTCCTATTTGAGATCAGGGCTTGTCATAGTTTATCATTGCATTTCAGCAATTCAGTTGACAATGTTTCTCCTATGAGTAATATGCTTGCCGAGAAATTCTTCTGTGCGTGGGTGGGTGTGTAGAAGTGTATCCAGGTAAGTTTTGATCAACGAAACTGGGTCAGTCTGGAGGGAAGCCTGTTGAACAGGGACGAGTAAGGAGGCAGTGTGAGTTATTAGGCAGAAAAGAGGTTTTAGGAAGAGAAAGGCCCAGGTTCAAATCCCTGCTGTGCTACTTTCTACCTTACTTAATGGCAACTTACTTAATTTCTCTGAGCCTCATGTTTCTTATCTGTAAACTGAAGATCAGAGCATCTTGAAGGATCATCATGGGAATGAGTCATGTTAAGATGTTAGCAGGTATGTAGGGTGGCAGAAAAAATGTAAAAATACCTTGAAAGACTGAAAAGTGGAAAATGGACCAAATAGAACAAAATGCAGATAGATATACATCACTTTCACAAGTGCCAGATGAGGACAGCCTGGTACAGTCGGTGGGAACAGCTTTTTATGAGATCTAATCAGACACCCCTTATGAAGGTGGGGACTCTGCCATCTTGAAAAACCACCCTGAATAAAAAAAGGCAAGTAGTTTCGGCAATGGAAAGACTGGATTACTACATATGCAGAACTTGTAGTGATGTCACTTTTTGCATCCCCGTTATGGGTAATGTGTGTCTTCTCTCTTTTTTTAATCTTATCGATCTGGTTAGAAGTTTATCAATTTTACTGATCTTTTCAGAGAATCAGCTTTCAGTTTCAATGATTTTTGTCTATTATTTTTCTGTTTTCTGTGTCATTAATTTCTGTCCTTTATTATTTCTTATTTTTGTTTTGCCTACTTTGGGTTTAATTTGCTCTTCTTTCTTAAGGTTGAAGCTGAGATCGATGATTTGAGGACTTTCTTCTTTTCTAATATAGGTGTTACACATTTCTCACTAAGTACAGCTTTAGCTATATCCCTCAATTTATGACATGTGTTTTCATTATCCTTCCATTCAAAGTACTTTCTAATTTCCATTTTTATTTCTCCTTTAAACTGTGGTATTTTTAGAAGCGTGTTAGTTTCTAAATATTTTGGGATTTCCCAGACACCTGTAAGTTATTGATTTCTAATTCTGTTGTGGTCAGATTATATATTTCATATGATTTGAATTCTTATAAATCTACTGAGACCTGTGTTATGGCCCAGAATATGGTCTGTCTTGGAAAATGTTCTGTGCGCACTTGAAAAGAAACCCATTCTCCTGTTGTTGGGTGTAGCATTCTTATAAGGCAGCGTGCAGAGTGTATGGTGCAGTGTTCTTAATGTCCATTAGGCCAGTTTGGTTGATGGTAGTTTACAAGCCTTGTAGACATTTGCTGATTCTCTGTCTACCTACTCTGTCAGTTATTAAGCTGGGGGTGTGGAAATTACTGTTTATAATCGTGGATTTTTCTATTGCTCCTTGTAATACTGTTAGTTTTGGCTTCATATATATGGAAGTTCTGTATTAGATACACAAATGTTTAGAATTGATTTTCCTCTAAGATTGACCTCTATCATTATGAAATGCTCCTCTTTATTTCTGGTAATATTGTTGTATTGAAATATACTTTGTCTGATAGTAATATCACCACCTGTATTTCTTTTGATGAGCTTTAGCCTGGTACAGTGTTTTTCAGTCTTTGACTTTTATTTGTCTTTATCTTTAAAGTGATCTTCTTATAAGCGGCATGTAGTTGGTTCATGATTTTTTCTCTAGTCTGACAATCTGCCTTTAGTTGGGGTGATTACCTGCTTGGATTTAAATCTACCATCTTGCTATGTGTTTTTTCTTTATCTTATCTATTCTTTTTTTCCTTTGTCCTCATTTACTGCCTTCTTTTTAGATTCACTGAGTGTTTTTAAAAATAATTCCACTTTATTTTCTTTGTTTTTCTGTTAGCAATAACTGTTTGTTTTGCTTTTACAGTAGCTGCTTTAGGAGTCAGAGTATACATCTTGACTTATCAGTTTACCTTCCAGTACATTACACCATTTTATGCTTGGCATAAGAAGATTACAACAGAGTACTTTCCCCTTTCTGGACATTGTGCTGTTGTCATATATTTTATTTCTACATATATTATAAACCCCACAAAATAATGTTTTTATTTTTGCATGAAGCAATCATTTTTTAAAAGGGATTTTTAAGACAGGAAACCCTTATTTACCTACTTATGATTTCTTGAGATGTTAATTCCTTTGTGTATGTCCACATTTCCATTTGATTGTATTTTCTTTCTACCTGAAGGATTTTCTTTTAATATTTCTTATAGTAAGTGTCTGCTGGTGATGAATTCTTTTAGTTTTTATTTTATTTTATGTCAGAACATGTCATTATTTTGTTTGGTTTTTGAAATATGTATATTTGGGGAAAGAATTCAGATTGACAGTTTTTTTTTTTCAGTACTTTAAAGATGCCACTTCCCTGTCTTCTTGTTGGCAAGTTTCTGACGAGAAGTAGGCTGTCGTTCTCATCTTTGTTCCTTTGCACAGCGATGTGTCTTTTTTTTTTCTCCCTCTGACTGCTTTTAAGATTTTCACATTATCACTAGTTTTAAGGAATTTAATTGTGATATTTTTTGGTGTAGGTTTCTTCATGTTTCTAGGTAGAGTTTATTGAGATTCTTGGATTTGTGAGTTTATAAGTTTTATAAAATTTGGAAAGTTTTCAGCCATTATTTCTTGAAATATTTTTTTTGGTCCTGCCTGACCCCTCTTCATATTTCTCCTTTCCTTCAGGGACTCCAATTGCATATATATTAAGCTCACTGATACTCTGTTTATTTTTATTTTCATTCTTTCTATTCCCTCTGTGTTTCATTTTGGATTTTTTCTACTGCAATATGTTCAAGTTTTTAAATCTTTTTTTTCAGTAATATTTAATCTGTTGTTAGTCACATACAAGTGGAGTTTGTGTGTGTTAAAAAAATCTCAGATGATGGCTTTTATAATCTCTTTTTAAAGATTTTCCACATCGCTACTTAATATGCTCAATTTTTACTTTCTTGGACACATAAAATATAATTATAATTGTTTTCTTAATGTCCTTGTTTACTAATTCTATCATTTCTCTTTCAATTGATTGATTTTTCTCCTCATTAGGGGTCGTTCATTCCCTGCTTCTTTTTTTGCATGCCTGATAATTTTTGATTGGATGTCAGACATTGTGAATTTCACCTTGTTGGGTGCTGGATATTTTTGATTTCCTTGTGTTTTGTTTCGTGACACTTTGTTCTTGAAAACAGTTTGATCCTTTTGGGGCTAGCTTTAAGATTTGTTAGGTAGAACCAAGCAGCATCTACTCTAGGGTTAATTGTACACCACTCCTGAAGCAGGACCTTTTGAGTTATGAATTATGAAGCTTTGCAATCTGGTTGTCTGGATCAGGCCCTATTCCTGGTCTTGTATGATCATTCTGTACTTCCACTCTGTCCAGTACTTTCCACTCTGGCTTGTGCCAACAGGATAAATTCCCTGTCCTATACAAGCTTTGTATGTGTGGTTCTTTCCCTGGCCTTGGGTACTTTACTCACACTCACATCCTACTCAGCTGAAGACTGGAGCAAGCACTTCTGCAGGTGTCCAGAGCTCCCTCTTTCTCTGTATCTCTCTCCTTTCTCTGGTACTCTACTCCCAGCTTCAGCTGCTTTGGCCTTTCGGGTCTCTCAGTTCTATCTCCTCAGCTCAAGGGGGTCTGCCTAGTTCTTCCCGGATTCCCCCACTCTTTACAGCAGCCTGGCCACTCTCTCTGGACAGTAAGCTGAACTAATCATAGTGCTGACCTCATTTGTTTTCTCCCCTTATGGACGAGTGTCCTGCACTGCTGCCTGTTTCATTCATTTTGCCTGGTCTGGTTGTTTATTTCAGTTGTAGCAGGAGAGAAAATTCAGTCCTTGTTCCTCCATTTTGGCTGCCTAGACTGGATTACTTTAAGTAATTGTGGTACTGTTGATAAAACAGATTGCTAAGGGTGTCACTTGTTCCCAAAATAATTCTCATGAAGTAACCTGAAGATGTGCAATGTACATCTCCTGCAAGTACAGTAACTCTTGTGCAATGGGTGTTACAAAAGAGTTGCCTACAAAGGAACTTGATGTATGACAATCTAGTTTTCCCCCTGGTTTACCTTTTAAGTCCTGTGATGTTTTCTCTGTTTCATTTCTCCTTACTTTCTCTTTACCAGTGATTCAGACCACAAGGCTTTCCTCTTTTTTCTACCCCCACCCCATTTTTTCTTTTTCTTTTTTTGGTCAGGGACCAGTAATCTGTCCATAAAATGTCTTGTTTTGGGATTAGAATTTCTTATTCTAGTCAACGTAATCCTTGAGTATTTAGGTGTGTGCTTGGAGGTAAGGTGTCTGTAGGCTTGATAAAAACAGTGTCTTTAACTTCAAGAAGCTTTTAAAAAAAATTTAATAGAATAACCACTCCTACTGTTTTGGATTGTTTTAAAAGGGGGCCACACCTGTGTTTTGGGATGGTTTTATAAACAAGAGTAGAAAGTTGAAGAGAAGAAATTCTTGTTTTTCTTCTTGTTCCTCAGCTTCAACAGGTATTTATTTGAGTGTTTAATATAACAAAGCACTACAGGACTACCTCAGAGACTGAGGCAAGTCACTGACATTGATGATGAGTTCATTATCTTGTGGAAGAATGACACAATTTATAAAGACCCAAGGTGTGGTACCACAATCAATCTGTGAGATTTCACAGGAGGGTATGATTATTGAGGGCTGGAAGAGGCTAGGGAAGGCTTGGGGGTTTAGTTCAGGAAGGAGCAATAGGATTTAGGGGAGAGTGGCTTGGTCCAGCTACGAGTTTGAGTGTCCATGGTGTGGCTAGGGACAACAGGAGAGGTTGAAGTAAGGGCTCCTGCTGGAGCACAGTGGGAAGAGTGGAGGTTTATCTGTGGATGCCTCAAGTGCCAGGCTCAGGCATTTGGACTGTGGGGAGCTAAGGATGGCTTTTGATGGGTAGACATGGAGACAAATGTGTTTGGAAGAGAGGATGAGGGTTAATGTGTGCAGAGATGAGGACTGGTGGCAGAGGTGTGAGGGCAGGGACTCTATCTTAATCATCTTTGTATTCCCAGCTGCTAGTCCACACTTAATGCTGCTTAAGTGCAATGTAGAAGGTTATCTTTTATCTTCCAAATGGCTAATGCTCTGGATAACCACTGGCCTTGTCTACAGCAGGACAAATATTGTGAAAAAAACCTGTTTGTGCCCAGTGATACTTTGTCTGAAGGGTTAAAAGTAGGCAAATGTGGACTTTGACTTTTGGAAACCTTATTTCCTTTTGAGTTCCTCATTTTCTTCAAGGAAAAGGCACTCAGCCACTGTTATGGAAATTACGGAACAGGACCATTCCCAATCCCCACTTTCCGCATCCCTAATAAATTCTAGTCTTCCAAATCTCGTAAAAAAGACCACACACATACACAGAAACCCAGACACCCCACAGCGCACACTCCCACCAGAGCCTGGTGGAGACCAAGTCCCTGGTGACAGATGACACAGCGCAGACTTAGGTGCTCCCTCTCCCTCCCTCCCTTTCTCTCTCTCTCTGTCTCCTCAGCCCCGAGGCAGAACAACCATTCGTTTGGGCCCTGCTCGGCCACGGAGACACACACGTGTGTACACACACTGTGCCCTGAGATGCACACACACAGCGCACAGCCACGTGCTGCCTGGCGCGGGCGGACTCGTGGCCGCAGCGTCACTGCCAGGCGCCCGTTGCGTCATCAGGGCGCGACGTTGCAGCAGCACCGGCGGAGCCTGGACGTGCCGCCGGCAGCTCAGCCCCCGAAGCCGGCTGCGCTGCGGTGCGAGCCGCCCGGGCGGGAGGCGGCTGCGGGAGGCTGCTCCGCCCCGGAGGCCGGGACAGGTGCGTGGCCGCCCTCTGCGCCGGAGCCCGCGCGACTCCTGCAGGTTTCCGGGGCGGTCTGTGCCCCCCTGGTCCCCGCCCCCGAGTGCCGAGGTTCCCCCTGAGAAATGGGTTCCGGCTCGTGCCGAGGTGGGGGGTCAGGCGTGGGCTCTCCCCGAGGGACCAGGGTCAGGCCGGGTTTCCGCTCCGGACTCAGTACCCTGCGCGCCTGAGCGGGCCGTGGGGGCACTGGCTTTGGCGTGGAGACCGCAGGCGTGCTCTGAGCGGGGCTGGTGACGGGGACCGTCCGGTGACAGATGACCACTGACTGCACTGAGCGCTCCCTGTGTGTCAGACACTGCACTGTGCTAGGCGCTTTGTGTGTATTTTCCGGTCCTCCCAGAACCCGAGGAGGTAAGAGCTAGCGTAATATGCCCATTTTCCAGACGGCGAAACCAAGGCATAGAAGTTAACCAACTTGTCCAAAGTCCGACAGATGGGAAGCAGGGGGGTTTGAAGTCGGGTAGGTTCGGCTTCAGAGCTGGCCTCCCTGCCTCTGTCCCTTTCAGAACCCACAGTTGGTCCCCTCCGCCTGTGGTCTGGCACCCCCGGGTTATTTTTTTGTAAACTTCGCGACCTTGGATGAAGGCTGTGGGCAGGGAGGAGCGTAGCGTGGGCTTCTTACTGGCACCAGACTCTCTCCCTCCCCTGCTCTCCTGATCACTGGGGCCGCCGCGTCTTCATTTTCTCAGGCGGCAACCGGCTCCCCCGGTTGTAGCTACTTTCTGCGCCTGAAACTGAGAGCTAGTGTTACAATACCGAAGCGCTTTCGTGCCAGGTGCGGTGCTTTCCTGTTCTCTCCTCTCGCCTGTTGTGTTAGATTGTTACTTACGTTACATTGTTAAGGACGTGGAGTTAATGCTGAGCGTAACAGTTACCGCAGCAAAGCCATGTGGCGATCGTACAGAAATCAGAGTGTGTCCTCCAAGGAACACTGTTAACCTGGGATTGACGTGTCAAGGTTTTAAAGGAAACATTTAAGGCTAGGTGAGAAATAGCAAAAAGCTATTTCGAAATAATTTCAGAATTATGTTAGAAAGTTTTTATAGTTTAGGTTAATGTCTACTAATTTTCTGTAGCAGTTCACTGTTAGTGCTAACACTTTCCCTTAGGATAGGAAAAGGCATGTTGACAAGGATGAAAACTTATAAAACAGATATTTTAAATAGAGTGGTTTTGTTTTAGAGTTTTGTAAGTGTACTAAAAGGGCAAATATAATTTCATTTAAGGCAGCACAAGAAAATTAAGAGCTTAATTCAATTTAGGTGTGAAGCTTCTGAGGTTCTCTCATTACCAGCACCCATTTTACATTGCGTATTATGTATGACCAAAACTTTCCAGCGCATAATTAAAAAAAAACGATCTACTGTGTGCATACATGTAACTTATATTTAATTAAATAAACACATGCCTTTGTCCTCCCAGGAACTATTCAGTTATTAGGTTGGTGCAAAAGTAATTGCGGTTTTTTGCAATTATTTTTAACCTTTTAAATCGCAATTACTTTTGCACCAACCGAATATTAACACAAATGAAATAATTCTTGGTCTTGTACCTGAAATAAGCTCTTATTGACCCTTGCAAATTCATAGCTATTTTGTTTAGGAAGTCTAAAGATACAAAGGTTGATTTTTTTTTTTTTTTTAAATAAATCAAGGCTGCCTGAGTTCAGATAAACATACCAAAGTCTGTTTTTGTACTTTGAACATGGTGGAAGTTCATTTGACATCCTATTATATAGATCATGTAGAAGTCAGAATTTTGAGTTCTGGTATTTACTCTCTGGAGTCCCCATTAACTTAAATGGTATATATATTTTACAGTACATGATTTGGGAGTTACGCTTTGTGACATGGACGAATCTGCACTGACCCTTGGCACGATAGATGTTTCTTATCTGCCAAATTCATCAGAATACAGTGTTGGCCAATGTAAGCATGCGAACGAGGAATGGGTAAGTTTAAGATACAAATTCAAAACTTTCGACTTAAAGATGTTCATTTCAATATTGTTTACAAAGGTGGAAATGTTGGCGCCAACTTAATATCAAGTAGAGGGTAATATAATAGCTGCAGAAACGGCCTCCAGCTGTTAGAAGGTATGTTTATGAAGCCTAATGTTTAAAAATTCTAATGGTATCATGTTGACTGGGAAGAAAATATTGGTAAGAAATTTAAGTACAGTAGCTGTGTTAAAAAGCCAAATACTTTTGCATAGAAAAAAACCTAGTAGTTGTTTTGGGTGGTGTAATTATAAATTAAAATTTTTAAAATCTGTTTTCCCTACTTATATCTAATTATAAATTTTGTGATGGAAATAAAGTTTATTTAAAAAATTAAAAACAGGAAATAAATTTTAGTATGACCCAATCCAAAGGGCATGCATTATCTTGTATTCCCTATTTCAGGGTAACATGGAATGTTTAAGATATTTCTTTAACACTATTTTATATAGAAATGATGATGGAGTGTTTTTTTGTTGTTTATTTTCGAGAATGTTATATCAGTGGGATTTGAGTAACTGAAGAACCCAAATTTGAGAGAAAAATGTTTAGAATAGAACAGCAGAGTTTGACCCTAATTGTATAGTACAGCTACAATTTCATGTTCCAGCCTTTAAACTCTCTTGTTAGGGTGAAGGAATGTTATGTAAGTGTGCCTTGTTTTTAATTTAAAATAAAATATTTTAAGCTGTATTGTATAAACTTGCTTACTATGTAACGCCTTGGTAGCTCTTTTGTGGGAGCGTGTGATTTCAGAGGGAGTAAAATGAACTGTTGGCATAGTAGTCTGATGCTATTCATCCTGCTCCAGTCAGAGGCTGTTTGACCTTTTGCAACTTTGTTTTTAAACCTTGAATGCTGCCTTGAGTGTGCAGTACTCATTGCCAGCTATTGCTATTCTTAGGTGCTCAGCTTTTGCTCATGTTCCTAGTGTTGATCATGGAGGGAGTACGGTGAATGAATATCACTCAGAAAAACATAATACTACCGAAAGAAAAATATGTCATCAGTTTCCCTTCCATCTGAAATATCTTAGTTTTAGAGATCACATGGACAAGTATAATTCTGTTCCACTCCGTGACCATTTTTTCCTGAATATTTATTAGGGTGAGTGTGGTTTCAGACCTACTGTCTTCAGATCTGCAACCTTAAAATGGAAGGAAAGCCTAATGAGCCGAAAAAGGCCATTTGTGGGAAGATGCTGTTACGCCTGTACTCCGCAGAGCTGGGTAAGAATTACTGCTTGTTGACCTGAAACACGTGAAATGTGTGACACAGATTTCCAGCTTTGTGTGACTTTGGCATTGAGTAGCCTTAGTAGACTTGATTCATTTTTAGAATTTAGAGCCATGTTTATAAACCAAATATTCCCAATAAAGATGTTGACTCAATTTTTATTTCCCTTCAGTTATTCAGTAAATGTTGGTCCAATAGCTGATGCTAGGCAAGATTTTGGATTTTTAGTAATTTTAGTGTGACTTTGGGGGGGAGAGTAGATCTCACCTTCAGTTAACTCTTCCAAAGAAGTTGGTGGGAACTTGCATGTAACTTCTTGATGTTGAACGTCAGCACTGTGGCTTTGCTGTACTCTTGCTAAATTTCTATTTCAGGGGTGATGGGGGAAGGGTGTCTGTTGACTCTGTGATAGTGAAGAATGGCCACCAAAAGGTTAGGTGAAGATTTAAAACAGAGTGTGTATGTGCTTGTTTGTATTTTGGTGAAAAAAACACACGCCATGCAAAATCTTCCACATTACGGTGTTGGAGTCTGTATTTGAGGAGAGTTCATTGCATAAGAGGTATGCTTCTGCTGCAGCGTTTGCCAGAGGGATGAGTTAGCACGGTACTGTTAGTCTAAGGGGGCTGTGTTCTAAAGCAGGAGAGTTAGCTATTAAAGGTATACCTGGATGTTAAGCTCTCTCTGGGCTGGGCCACCTATCAGGACATAAAAATTCTGCCATTTAAGTGCCTGTCATTTATTGAGATTGCTTATAACCTGTGTGAATAACCAACTGCGTTGTGTGAATTTTCTACTGCCAAGGATTGGCTTGGCAGGAAATAGAATTCTAAGTCTGGTATAAAGGGATTTACTAACCTGGGAGAGATTTGTGTGGGACCCAAGCAGTTTATGTGAATGTCTTGAAATAATATTGTTCCTTTTACATCACAAGTGCCATGTTGCATGAATTTGATAGCTCTGAAGGATTATGGAAACTTCTAGTCCAGAAATAAAGCCAGTTCAGATTAATAGGCCAATAGAAATAAAGATTTAAATAGAAGATCATGTGGCTTTTCTTTTTAGATCTGGCGTCTCATCTAATTTTGAATGCTTAAAAGACCAAAACAATATCTTAACTCTAATCTGTTCTTAAGTCAAAATAGAGTATAGGCAATTATTTGGTAGTGGCAATGGTTTGGAGTGGGGGGGGATAGGTGAGTAATATAACAAAGAATAATTTTTGCTTAAATATAGTACCTGATGGAGCCAAACTTGATCTTAAAATTTTTCCATGGCATGTTTATTTAAAATAGTTTTTGTTTGACAATATTCTATGGTGATTTTTTGATATTTGCTACCTTTTTTCTGAAATCGTATTTTCCTCTTCTCTAAAGAGATTTCAAATTAAGTATTTTTACATCTTTTGTTGGGGTACCTTCTGCTTTTTCAGCATTTATTTGTGAAAGTGTACCTTTTGTCCACATTGATAAAGTTACAGACTTTTTCTATTCAGTAGAGTTATTTCTGGATTATCTTTCAAGGTTACCTGTAAAGAGGATGAGCTTTAACCATACATTCTCTCATTAAGTGCAACAGTCATTTCAGGGGACTGAAAGACCATACTCTTTGGAACAAGATCTGGGATTGAATCCTAAACTTCTGCCAGCCTCAATTTTCCTGTCTATAAAATGGCGACAGTAATTCTTATGTGTCGGGATTATTGAGAGATTTAGTAATCTAACCATAACTACATGGTACTTAGTATAATATTTGTGTATTTTGGGAACTCTGAAAGCTCCAGTGTTTCTGTCAATGACTAAAGCCATCAGGGCTTCAGTTCTTTTGGGGCAGGAAAAGCAGAGAAGCTATTTTCTTTGCAAGGTATTAAGGATTAATTTTGAGTTTGTAACCTGAAAGGCCAAAAAGTACTTTTTAATAAAACATAAATTTTCTTCATCACTTCGATTTTTGAAGCAATGCCTAACTTTATGCTTGAATTTTAGAAGTTGTGTGTTGAGTACTAGTAATGCGAACACTTCACCAGCAAGCTGGTTGTATATTTATGTCTGTGCTTATTTTGTCTTATGTAGGATAAATTTTTCAACCCCAGTATCCCGTCTTTGGGTTTGCGGAATGTTATTTACATCAATGAAACTCACACAAGGTAAAAAGAAATTTCTTATACTTCTAACCTCAAAAGAAAAACTCCAGAGTAATTAATTAATGTACTTTAAGATGAATCTCACTATGTTTTTGAGAGTTCATAGACTATGAGCTTCTGACACAAGAGGCTTTGTCTAAAAATTGGAAACAGTACAGCCACCTGAGAGACCTGTTACTCTGACCGCTGCTGTATTTAATTATATAGTAAATATTTTCTTGAGAGTGTAGGTGTTACTTAGAGCTTTCTCTAACTTATGCACACATTGATTTTGCATTCGAAGTGCTCCAAATTGTGATGAAGATTTTTCTGAGGAGAGGTGTTTGAATGCCCTATGATCAGTTACGACTTTTAGATTTTAAAAAGTACAACTGAGTGAAATGTGCCTAATCTATAGAATTTTAGAACATCTTTTTCTGTACTGAATAAATGTTCTTTGATTTATTATTAGCTTAAGACCTTTCTTAGAATTCTTACTTCCCAATTCCAGGCATATGGGGATAGGCTATTATTAGGTATCAGAGTGAGAGAAAAGAGGCTTTGTTTTTTTTTTTTGTTTTGTTTTTTTTTGAGAATCTAGGCTGCAGATAAGGAAGGAGGCTTGGAAGGTTGTGTGAATGTCTTTGAGACATAAGAGAAAAGGCAGCCAAAAATGATATCCAGTTCTGATAATTCTAAGAGTAAATACCTGGAGTAGGTAAGCAGTAAGTTCAGGTGATGAGAAATACTTGAATTTCTATGAAAAATTGATTCAAGAAGTCAAATACCTACAAATTAAGTCCTTCTGATGATCCTTCTCATATTTTGATGATGAGATCATAAATGAGCACAATACCTGCATGTATACGAGTGTCAGTTAACTTTTTTTTTTTTTAAATAGAACTGAAGTCAAGGGACTATTTTTTCGCATTCCCAAGCTACCCTTTCCCATTTCTCCCTCCTTCCCTGCTCACCCTCTTAAGTTTAAAGGAGAGACGCTGGTCCATTATTTTATTTTATTTTTTTCTGATTAAGATCCTAAGAAAAGAGATCTCCTAGGGTCTCTTCTTTATGTAAGTAGACATTCCATTTATAAAGCCAAAGGGTCCATTTGTTGTCCTCAGTTGGAGGTAGTTAAGAAAAAAATAAAGCATATGCTGTATTGATGAAGCACTATGAAACTATTCACTGTAATAAGCTGCCTGCGCAGTTGAGTCAGCTCTTTAGCTCTTCTGTGTGTTAATGAAGCAAAGCCTAAACATTCTCTCTCTCTCTCTCTCTCTCTCTCTCTCTCTCTCTCTCACACACACACACACACACATGCACACACACACACAGCTTTCAGTCAACTGGAAAGGGATTTCATAGAAAGTTTGAATTTTGTACATTTCAGTAATAATTCTGAAAATTTTCATTGAAGGAAGTGTTTGGAATTAAACACTTAACATAGTGGGCCAATTTTTCAGAGAACTGAGACAAAGGAAAGGAGGCAGTAAAAGAGAACGTCAGGCAGGAGAGATGAGGGAACATGTGATTCACACAGTGCTTCCTCAAATTACTTTTGCTCCATCGAGGGCTTTTGGGATATTTTCAGAATTAGTGAATTTATGTTTGAAATCTTCTACTGTTCCTATGCATATCATTATCGAGGAAATGATAATAAGGCATTATATAATCATTACAAATGGGTTCCAATCAATGCATAATGAAAGTTTGTAGTATTCTTATTCTGAGATTCCCTGTCCCCACCCCACCACCCCGTTCAAATAACACATAGTCATTGTGACTAATAGGAATATGTCCTATCCGGTAGGTACGTTGAATGTGTTTAAAAAAAAAAAAAAAAAGAGTAAGAGCTTCTGGCTTCTTGAGCCCAGAGTATAACCTTAGAATAATTACTATAACCAAAAAAAAGAAAAAAAATATTAGCCCTTTATGGTAGGAAAGACTTCCAAATTATCTTTTATAGCCCATAGCCATAGCTTATAAGCTATATAGCTTTTATATGTATATATACACATACATACCAGGGGTGCCAAAAAATATATACAAAGTGGACACTTTGGTCAACGTTGCTCAAGCAGTAGTTCGCTGTAATCAGAAGTGTCTGGACACTGATGGGAACCATTTTGAGCACCTCTTGTAATTGCAGAAGTCAAATGTGACTTGTATTCATCTTTTGTTATCGGTATATATTATTACAATTTTAATACAGTTTTCCTTTCTTAAAATGTGTATACAATTTTTTTTGGCACCCTCTGTATATAGCATTCAACATGTATGTGTCTTTTTATGGTATTAATAAAGATGTTTTTATTTCTTTTGGTTTTATATTTGAGTTATTATTGGCAGAGTAACACTATTCAAGCATTAATACACAAATTCCAAGTTTAAATTTTAGCTGAGAGTACATGAAAGAAATTAGGAATGAAATTGTCTGCATAGCATCCTGAACTAAGGAGAGTTTGCTATAGGAAAACCCCAATGTCAGGAATAGATGAAATGAGGCCTTGTGTTCACAGGAAGGAAACCACTGTACAATTGAAGCAACTTGTTCTAGGTATTCCTGGAGTACTTCTCTGCTAAATGATTTTCTCATTGCAGGCACCGAGGATGGCTTGCACGCCGTCTTTCTTATGTGCTTTTTATTCAAGAACGAGATGTCCATAAAGGCATGTTTGCCACCCATGTGACTGAAAATGTGCTGAACAGCAGTAGGTAAGGGTGGGAATACTGTTGTAAAGGGGAGAGGCAGGGATGGGTGGTGGGCATGGAGTGAGGAAGTGAGCTCCTTTATTAACCAGAGTTTCTCTGGGACTCTTTCTCCAGGGGCATTTGCATTTCCAAGTTGAAGGTTAAGCTCCAGGGGAAGCCAGGGAAAGGCAGGAGAACATAGGGTTTTGGTGAAGTGCCCTGTGGGAATAAAAGTCTCGTTTTATGGGGAACAAATGAACGGTTTTCTAATACATGACAGGCAAGTTGGAGTCAGAGATGGCACAAATATTCTGTAAGATGAATGTTTGGGACATTACATCTTCTATTTTATAGCCAAAAGATAAGCAAGTTTGATTATCTCTGTCAAATAATTACTGTAACACTTATTGAGTCATTTTGAAGTTTAGGCATTAGCATACGGGAGTTTGGGTGAAGGTTGGTCTCTGTTCCAACTCCTTGGTGTAGCCCATGTTCGACACCTACCTAAATTTGGGGAGCCAGAGATTGGGGTGGATTAAAAGATGCTTAGAAACGCCGGCCCTGTTGTGTCATTGTTAAGGCCTGAACAGTGGTGGCACATAATAGGAACTCAGTAAATACTTACTGAATGAATGAATGAATAGTTGATAATGGAAGTGTAATATCATGTCAATTACTTGTGAAAACATTCCTGGCCAGATGGAAATAAATGCTATTCAAAGAATAGATTTAGGCTGCATCGGTGTCCTGTGGGATTGGTCTTTTTGTATTAATTACGGGGCTGTGTGGAGTTTTGCCATATACCACTCTAAAATCAGTAGGAGAAAACACAGTTATTTTAAACTTCCTTGGATTATTATATATTCTATTTTGCAGGTAAAAAAACCTTCAAGTATGTTTCATTCTATCCAGATACTTTGACTAGTAACTAGAATGTTAGAAGTGATTTGAGGATGTTTAACCTCCTGCGTTTTTCCCTAAGTCGCATGGAAGACTTAACAAAACTGGATTGAATCTTCCCTTTCACCTCCCCGCTTACCGTTCTGCACTGTTGTAATCTTGAGCTCTGCCTTTTTTAAATAACTGGATTGATTTGAAAACACTTGTAAATATTTATGTCCCCGTTTCATCCCTCTCAGGGAGTTTTATATATGGTTCTAATAGAGTTACAATATAAGTGAATAACTCGGTCTTCGAAAGGAAAATCAGACTTTACTTTGGCAGTGGGCTTTGGATACCTCTGAATTATGTGCCTAAATTATAATCTTTCCTTTTCTCTCCTCTGCTAAAGTGCAGCTTTGTGTGCCTCACAGCATAACTGGAACATTTCAAATTCATATAGTTGTTACACAGTGAGTTTGAATTAAATTCCTTAGTCAGCCTCCCAGAGTCCTCAGGGGTTCATTGCTTTAGGGGTACGATATCCTTTATATTTAATGGACAACCAAAGAAAGCACCTCTCAGTTGAGTTTATTCTCTCATGTTATCACATATGAGAGAGAAAGTACATTTTATTTTGTGATTTATAGCTATGCTTTAGAAAATGCTGAATACAGAATATGGCACAGAACCAGTTACATCGTCTGTTTTTCCATTTTCAAATCAGAGTACAAGAGGCAATTGCAGAAGTGGCTGCTGAATTAAACCCTGATGGTTCTGCTCAGCAGCAAGCGAAAGCCATCAGTAAAGTGAGAAAGAAAGCCAAAAGGATCCTTCAAGAAATGGTTGCCACCGTCTCACCAGCAATGATCAGGTATTAAAGGCGAGGCAAAGAGTTTTTCCCCAGCACCATCCTGTTTTGAGCAAACAGGACAGAACCATTGGACTTTCCTAGCACAGTGCTTTTGGTCCAAAGATGTCGTAACATATTCTGATGTTAAAACCAATTCCACTTTATAGTCTTTATGTTCAGCTTCCATGGGGAGTAGCACCGTGGTAGCCTTAAGCCACCTTCATCTCTGTTAATTGACAGCAGCTATTGGGTTACTGCTGATATTTGCTGTCTGGACTAGTTGTGAGCCGGGTTTCACACCCGTGTCTTAAAGGGAGTGGTTTTCTGTCGTTCTGCTCACCTAAACGTTCACTTGGTCTTTTGCTTCTAAAGTGTAAAGTGTACTATTAGAGTGAAACGTAAGATTTTGGTCCGTAGTAAATGAGTACTTCTGTAAGAAGTATATATGTAAAGTTAGCCATTGAATTCCACAGTTCAGGGACATACACATACATATGCACACGCATTGCTAGGTTGTTGGTTCAGAAATATAAGTAGACAATGGTCAAATATATATGTGTGTGTATATACATGTATACATATTTCCTTTTTTTTTTTTTTACTTTCAGACTGACCGGCTGGGTGCTCCTAAAACTGTTCAACAGCTTCTTTTGGAACATTCAGATCCACAAGGGTCAACTTGAGATGGTCAAAGCTGCAACTGAGGCAAGAAATATGCGACCCTGTCATTCCTTTCTCCCCACGTTTGGAGAGTGAACTTAGAGTTCTTTTGGGAATGTTCTCGTGTATACTATTGTGTATACTATTCCATCCCATTGGGAGATTTCCCCGTGTGAGATGACTGCAGAGTCCTGTGTGGGGAGGGCCGGTGGGGTCGAGGAGGACCCCCCCAGCAGCACGCAGGATTCCTTTAGTGAGTTACCTTGTGACAACTGAAAATCAGCCAGAACAATCCCGATTTTATAAATGAGGAAATCAAGGCTCAGATAGAGTAAGACGTGTTTCCAAGTCATGGCTAATAAGTGACTTGCTCCGGATGTCCAACCAAACCAGGCTTGACTCCAAAACTTCCTGTTCTGCGTACATAATCAGGGCTGCCTCTCGGGAGATACTTGGGCTCAACGTGAGCTCTTGATTACTCTTCCCCTTCCCTGGTTATTTTCTGTGGTGGTAGTTGTTTTCAGCTAGATAAATATTAAACTGAGAGAAGTTCATATTACTTTAAAATGTTTTTAAAGAATGAATCACTGATTAGCCAATGTTCGAGTGACTCACCAAATGGAGTTGCAAAGTGTGATGGAACTTGGCGTTTGAATTTTCAATTGGGCGTGTTTCCTTTTCCTAGACGAACTTGCCGCTTTTATTTCTGCCGGTTCATAGATCACACATTGACTATCTGCTGCTCACTTTCATTCTCTTCTGCCATAACATCAAAGCACCATACATCGCGTCAGGCAATAATCTCAACATCCCCATCTTCAGGTAAAATCAGCTTATTTGGAAGTGGGAGGCATGAAAAAGATTATATTTGGAACTTTTTCTTTTTTCATTATACCTTTTGACAAGTGTTATTGTAAAGAGGATGTTAGCCTTTTTACTTCTACTATAAAAGTAATGCATGTTTCTTGTGGAAAATTTGAAAAGTACAAAAAAGCAATAAGACTGTCACCCTCCTTTCTGTATCTTATATGGGATACTTGGTGAACTGTGAATACCTCAACTTGATGGGCAATACTTACCAAATGGATAAAAGGCAGTTAGAAAGACAAGATAGCAAATTACTGTGTCAGGCTTGGCAGTAGGGAGGTGGGGGTGGGGCGATAGGGTCTAAAGATAAGTAAAAAGAACCATGCTTGTTCACTTTGCTCTCCTGATTTAGAAGAGCTAGAAACCTGTAACAATTACAGTACAACTAGAAGGTGTGTATTTTAGAGGTGTTCAGGAGAATGCAGTGCACTCCATGCAAAGGCAACAGTATGTGAAAAGACAGATTGAAAGCATGGTTTGGTTGGGAAACGGCAGACGATTCAGTGGGTTAGACTGTCGGATGCACTGGGAAGGGCTTGAGGCTGGAGATGGTGACTGCATAGGTAGTGAGAGCTCGATCACAACACTTCCTAAGCCAAGACTTCAGAATGTATCCTGTACTTGAGGAATGACATGGTCAGATTTGCATTTGGAAAAGTCATTCTGGAGGAGAGGGAGTTAAAACGATTCTGGCTCCACTGCAATAGTTCAGGCAAAAGATAACGAAGGCTTAAATTAAAAGCATAGTAGTGCTCTTGGAAGAGGAGGGCATAGATTTGAAAACTGCATTGTAAGTTGGATTTACAAGACCAAACGGTAGCCCAGCTGTGGGGCTCAACAGAGGGGGAGAGGCGGAGAGGAAGGAGGAAGACTCCGGTGTTTACCACCAGGAACTGGGTAGATCACCAGTGGGGAATTGGGGAGGACTACGTTTAGTCGGCTGGGGAAATTGCAGTTTCAAACTTCAAAGCATAAAGCACCTCTAAGGTCAGCTCAGTAGTAGAGTAAGAGGAGGATGAATTTAGAGTGACTGGAAGGGCAGAGGCTGGCAGGCTGTGCAGGTAGCAGCTCACAAAGGGGCAGTCACTTCCTTTGCGTGCTGTGAAGTCTGAGCCTCAGCCTCACAGGCCCAGGAGCTGCTTTCTCATCGCTTGGCGCACAGTCCTTTGGCTAACCAGGCTCCTGTGAATGACTGAAAAGAAGCCATTTATTCCTGCAGTCAGCTGATGCTTACCCAGCTCTGCTCTCGACTAGAGTGACCTTGCCTTCATAGCTCATAATCTACTGGGGAATATAGACAAACAGTGTGATATGACGCTCTAGGGCAGGTGCGCTTTTCCAGGATGAGAATACCTTTGTTTACTCTTCTGGGTACCTCTTCCCAGTATCACAGAACCTGGGAAGCTGAGTTAGAAAGTCGTCAGAAAGCTGATGGTAGGCATAGACTTAGAGCAAAGCATGGGCTCCAGAGAAACCTCTTTTGTAATCAGAAAAACTCATGTACTCATTGCCTCTACGTTCTCACTTGGACCTGTTGGAAGTGCTTGATAAACATTGATCCTGTCTCATAACGCAACCGTCCTTTTCATGAATCCATGCCAGTCGTTGCTTAGCTTCCCCATTCCTTCAGACATAACAGACTGTAGACAACCTGGCCTGTTTATTTGCAGCTTTTTTTGTTTTGTTACATGCCAGTCTACACATTCACAAACCACTTTTCAGGGTGGGTTACTTTTGTGGGTGGTTCGTCTCATTCATTATGAACATATTCTGCAGAGTTTTACTCTCAAAGAGTAATATTAAGCTCTGGGGACATCTTAACTGTTGCCTCTTTATACTGACGATAGAAGCTACTGAAAATATATATTGCTTATATTTATATTAATATCACTCTGTTTGAAAAGAATAGGAGGAGACTCTGAGTTTGGAAAGGGTGACTTAAGTATTAGAAAATTTCAAGTTCATATCAAAATCCATCAATGTTGTAGAAAGAGCCCTGGGGTTGTGAAAAGAATTGTTTTATCCTTATGTGTAGGCACCTGCAGCAAATGCTTGTTTCATGTTTTGGACAGATGGTTATGCTTGGTTTCAGTCTGATAAGATTATCCATGTCTCACAGAGACACTCTCTGAGCAATACTTATTTGAGAAAATTTCTCCAAAGGAGCTTTTGTAACATCACATCATTTTGCAGTAAATGTGCCATAGGCAAATTTCGGGATGTCTAACCATCAGTGTCTTGAGACCCTGGAAAGGGTTTTAAATCTGTAGCATCGCCTTTGCAGGGAAATGTATCATGCAGACTGCTTTTGGAATAGATGTAATAGAACTTCAGAATATGAGGTGCTGCTGCAACAGCTCATGAGTAATGTAAATGAGTGCAACGTCAATAATATGGAAAATGGGAAAATGTCCACACTCTCACTGTCAGCAGCTCTAACAGCACTTGTGGTTTGTATTCACATGGCAAATGTTTTGAAGTGACTTGGCATTTGAGTATTCTTTTTACGCTTGTCTTTATAACTGATTAATGCATTCCTGAATTTATAGTACCCTGATCCATAAGCTCGGAGGCTTTTTCATACGACGGAGGCTGGACGAAACTCCAGACGGACGGAAGGACATCCTCTACCGAGCTCTGCTCCATGGGGTGAGTGTTGTCTCTCATTATCCTTAGAGCCCTGATGGCACTTGTCACCGTAGAAGGACAAAGAGGTTTTTAAAACACTGTTGTCTGAGTAATTATTTGAGTGATCATTGCTTTGGTATGGGTTTGATGACAGTTTTTTGTCATCTCCCAAATATAGCTGTCTTGTTATGATTTAGGTGAGTAAAATACTTTGTCTGTAGCGAAGTTATAGGCTTGGGGGCTTTTAAAAAAAAAAAATTGCTGAGCTTTTTCTAAGTTGGGTGCTCTTGAATTGATGTTTTACTGTCTCCTTGTATCCCAGCATATAGTTGAACTACTTCGACAGCAGCAGTTCTTGGAGATTTTTCTGGAGGGCACACGCTCCAGGAGTGGGAAAACCTCCTGTGCTCGGGCGGGACTTCTGTCGGTTGTGGTCGATACTCTGTCTACCAACACCATCCCAGACATCTTGATCATACCTGTGGGAATCTCCTATGACCGCATCATCGAAGGTCACTACAATGGCGAACAGCTGGTAAGAGGACCCCACCCGCAGGTCTGCTTCACTTTCAAGTCTTCTGCTTCTGGACAAGCGATTTGGAAATTAATTAGGAATATATATTTGTTTTTACTCGTTCGTTTTTTTCTTTTATTTTTCAATTACAGTTGACATTGGATATTATTTTATATTAATTTCAGGTGTACAGCATAGCGGTTAGACATTTATATAATTTACCCCCTGGTAAGTCTAGTACCCAACTGGGCCCATACATCGTTATTACAATATTGCGGACTGTATAGTGAGGGATATTTTTGTACTCCCTAATTTTAAAGCGTTGTAGGAAACATGGTAGGGTGGGCATGGTGAGTAGCTATGATTTCCTATGTCTGCCTGATTGGTGGTGCTCATGGGTGCTTCTGGAGGAAGTGACATGATTAGATTTATCAGTGTCGGCCTTGGTCCTAGGATTGGGAAATGAAAAAACCCTTGGCACTGAATTGCCATCTCTACTGTGGGGAGAGGGCAGTTGTGTGGTTTATTCTCCCCAGGGCTTACTGTTTATGTGCAGATTTTAAGTTAAGCCTGAAGAACTGGTGGGATCATGTTGACAAAGCAACTATAAATTAATTTGAGAAGTGGCAGTAATATCTTTTGTAAGCTCTTTATTGAAGTAAGTATAATAGTTATAGAAGAATGCACATCTCATAGGCATGTAGTTTGAATTACACACATGTAACCAGCACCCAGATCAAGGAACAATTTAATCATGACCCTAGGAACCTACCATGTGCCACTCTCATCATTGTGTACCCTTTCTCTTCACTCTGACAGAACAGAGTAGTTTTGCCTATTTTTCAACTCTGCATACATGGAATTATGTCGTGTGTGGTCCTTTTGCTTCTAGTTTCCTTTGCTCAGTTAGGTGTCTGTGAGATTCACCCATGTTGTTGCATTTAGTTAGAATTTGTTCATTCTCACAGCTGCATTGTATTCCAATATATGAAGATACCACAATTTATTCTAATGTTGAGAAACAGTTTGGTTTCTAGTTCTTGACTATGATCATTCGGGTATATTTCTGTTAATGACCAAATGTACGCATTCTGTTGGATATACCTAAGAGTGGAATTGTTGGGTCAGCTTTAGTAAATACAGTTTTCCAAAATGCTTTTACTGACTTACAATTTCTACCAGTATTATAAGATTTCCAGAGGAATTCATTTTTGTTCTTATTTAGTGTGGAAGTCTTGGATTAATTACTCGCTTTAAGCCTCCTGCCCAAAACACATTAGAAGCTTTAAAAATTAAGTGATGGCCTGGATTCTTACCTGTATGTCCCTTAGGAGACTCCTCCTTGTGTTGTATGTGTCTGCCCTAAAGGTGTGCCCCACTTGCCCTGATTGTCACTGTCACATGTGAGTCTTGTGTCCATTATATGGCCATTGTCATGCCTTATGTGTGTTACATATTCAGTCCATGCTTACTAAATGAATAATCAGCTTAAAGGCCCCTGTGGGGCTGGATTGGACATTCAGTTGCCTAATGTTAGATATTTGGACTCTGGTGATCATTGGACCCCAGGTAAGGCCTCTTTGACATCTTGTTTTTATCCAAGAACTGCAGACCAGTTTTTCAGCCTGTTTTGTCATGTTTATTCTTCATTAGTTTTCATTTGTATTTTTGTGAATGATGTAAACAGGGTACTAAGTGAATTAGTGTTGAAGGTTCTGTTTTTCATTGACCAAATTATCTCTCCCGAGGACATGATTACCTCTGTTAGAATCTTTGAAAGCTAAACATTTTCTGACAGGTCCATGAATATTTACTTTCCTTCTTCACTCATCATTGTCTTTTTCAATGCAAACCTCTAGTTTCCATAAGAACCGAAAACTAACAAAAAAACTTTATTCTTTGGATAACAAAATGTTTTCATGTATCAGCTTTATTTCTTACCGTGTTATTCTTTCAAAATTGTAATTTAGGGAAAACCTAAGAAGAATGAGAGCCTTTGGAGCGTAGCTAGAGGCGTTATCAGGATGTTACGAAAAAACTATGGGTGTGTCAGAGTGGACTTTGCACAACCATTTTCCTTAAAGGTGAGTGTCTGTTGGAATGAAGCTGTATTAAAGTGCTGGTGTAGCTCAGTGTCAGAAGATCTGGGCTCCAGTCCTGTCTCTGTCTGCTTCTCTCCATGTGACTGGGGCCTCAGTTTCCTGTCTCGTAAAATGAGGACTATGTCAAGAATGGCATTTCCTGGATTTGTCCTACCAAGGTATGCCTGTTAAAAAAGGACAATAAATGTCTAACTTTGGGAGATAGCAGGTTCAACATTTATTGCTCCTTTTCAGTTCATGAGATTTTTCATGTTGCTTTATCCTATATATTGGTATTTTGTCTTACGTATTAAAATTGCCTTTAGGGGAGTTTTTTCCAAACATGACCCCTAAGAGCTGGGTAAACTTGACAACCTAGGGAGGGAGAGGTCGGCCCCTGGAAAAGCTGGCAGAAAGTGCTTAAGCATGCTTCCCAAAGTCATGGCAGTTCAGGGTACAGGGTTAGGTGCCCGGAAGCTGTGGGGACCTGGGAGAATAGGACAGGCCGGAGATTGGGGCAGGAAGTGGGACAGTGGGAGAGGCATGGCTTTGGTGTACTGCAGGGGCGGGGCCTGCGGGGAGTGGAAGAATTAAATAAAACTGGGCATACCCGAAACAGAAAAAAAAAAAGACAACCTAGGATGATGCTCTGGCCTACTGAGTGGAATCCAGGACCCATAAATTCCAGCAGCCAGTGACGTCCTCCTGGAGAAGCCGGGGACTGGTGGGACCCTGATGTCTTGGCAGTTTTAAATCCTTAAGATTTTTGAATTGGTAAAGGAGAAAAAGAAGGATGGGCAAGGGCGTCAGGAACCTACGCATACGGATTAGAGGTCCTGCTTCTCCTTCTGTTCCATTTCTTGGTTTTGCTTTAAAAGATTCTAACTGCTGTGCTAGATGCTTTCTGGTCATAAGTGCTTTCAACTTTTAGGAACCTTGTCATTTCTTTCTTAAAAAACAAAACAAAAAATACCCTCAAAATATTGGACAGCTTCTCTATCTTGTTATGGTTTGCTGTTGGATTGAGATTCTTTTGAATACTATGTGACCCTCAGGTTGTCACATTTCCTTTAAAAAGCATGGTGATGTCAATTGTCACTAATAATAATATTGGGAATGTCAAATAATTTCGTGAAGGTGTGACAAAAGTTAAATATTTTTCTTTAATTTTTATATGATTTTGCTAAAGCATTGTCCTGTTCTTTGCATTTTCAGTTCTTAGATTTCATGCCTGACAATATTCTATGAGTCATTGCAGACTTCTGAAGCTAGACTAGGTATACAAAGCACTTCTCATGCTCTGTAGCCTGGCTCATTTTATAAAACAACTCCCTTTTCCCTTTTTGAAGATCAAGTATATTTTATATATGTTTATGTAAGTGAGACAATAGGAGTAAATGATTGTTTTCTGTTTTTTTTTCCTAGGAATATTTAGAAAGTCAAAGTCAGAAGCCTGTGTCTGCTCCCCTTTCTCTGGAGCAAGCACTGTTACCAGCTATACTTCCTTCACGGTAAGATCTGGGGAACTTTCTTATACTAGTGAAACGACCGAATATCTACTGTTTCGTATATTGCATAGATAAATAGGTTCACTTTAAGAAGAACGTGCATGTTCTTGTTTTCACTTTCTCACACGAGTAACTTTTCTCTTGGTCTTGAAGTGATGTGTTTTCATAGTTTCAGAGGTTTTTGATTATTTGAATTACAAATTCTCTTTGATTTTGTGAATCATTTAGGAGTTCTTATTTGATTTATGCTTTTGAATGTTTGAACTGAATTATTCTTGATAGTAGCTTGGGTTATGCATATTGTACATAAATGTAATGTATAAAAGAGTTTTTCTGTGTGAATTGTTCAGAATTCGAATTGTAACTTAGCAAATTGAATAGTAAGTCCCTCTTTAATGGGTTCAAGTGTCATATTTTCATGAATGTTTTAAAATGAGGTATCTTGCTTTATGCATTTTTTTGGCCAGTGGGTTTTGGAAGTGATGTACCAACAGACTATTTAGTTATAACTAAATAACACATTTTCACATTTTGGCCAGGAGAGTATATTAAACATAATAAAGTGTATTATGGAGGAAAACAACCAATAGAAATAATCTATTTGTGGTTTAAATTTAGAATATGTAGTTATATAAAGTATCTAATACATTTATACCTTAGGCCCATATACCACGTTTCCCCGAAAATAAGACCTAGCCGGTCCATCAGCTCTAATGCGTCTTTTGGAGCAAAAATTAATGTAAGACCGGGTCTTATATTATATAATATTAGACCCAGTATTATATTATATTATACCCAGGATTATATTATATTATGCCTGGTATATTATATCATATCATATCATATCATATCCTATCCTATTATACCTGGTCTTATATTAAAATAAGACCGGGTCTTATATTAATTTTTGCTCCAAAAGATGCTTTAGAGCTGATGGTCTGGCTAGGTCTTATTTTCGAGGAAACATGGTAGTTTGCTTTGTAAAAGAGTGGGGTTGTAGAAGTCTAATTTTTAAAAAAAAAACTTTTCAGACCCAATGATGCTGCTGATGAAGGTACAGACACGTCCACTAATGAGTCCACAAATGTAACAGATGAGTCCTTCCGAAGAAGACTGATTGCAAATCTGGCTGAGCACATTCTCTTCAGTAAGTAGAACAGCAAACTTTCTAGCTTCACAATTCAGGTTTGGCATGGTGTCATGCCAACCATACAGGTTTTGGAATCTGCTGTAGTCCTGCCCCTCTTCTGGTTCTATTATATCACCTGATACACAGGTGGTGATAAGTCAGTTTTTAGCAAGAAGGTGAGGCTGTGGGGGTCTGAGGTAATTGAGGAAAACATTTCACACAGTGCCTGATAATCAGTAGATGCTCATGTGACAGTTCTTACTCTTTGAAAAAAATAGTATTGCTAAAGTGATTTGTTGCCTCTTTTGCTCATGAATTTGTTTCCTTGAACTAACTTATGGTACAGCATTTAGGTTTATAGTTGCATGTTCCTTTCCCCTCTGACGCCATGGCCATTATTATATGTAAAGCTTTGTTTTAGCTGTGGGCAGTACATATTAGCTAATGGTTCTGCACTAGAGCTTATGCTCGTCTCAGGGGTAAGGGGAGGGATACGTAATTTCAGTGGGCGTGACCCAGAGCCGAGTGAGTTGAGGGCAGCATTAGCCGTCCTTAAGCTCCAGATTGCAGTGTTGTGTTGTTGTGGAGGCCCCTTCATCATGCCATGGCAGCAGTGGAGACCCTTGGTGCACAGCCCGCTGGGATCACCTCGCCATTCCCTGTGCCCCCTCCCCAGTCAGGTCTCAGCACTTCCTGCTGACAGTGTTGTGTGGCGTTTCCTCACCTCTTCTCACTCTTTCCACTCCAGCTGCTTCTACTCCTGCTTTCCTCTGGGCCAGAACGTTCTTTCTTCAGCACATCTGATTGTATCTCTCGTTCATGCTTCACTTCTGGATGCTAAAAATAATACATCCTTGATGTTGAAAAGTTGGAAAATAGAGATAAAACCCACTACCCAAGTAACCAGGAGCGTTGCTGTCTAGTCTTAAAAATAATTTTTACAGTGTTATATCATGCTGTTTTCCATTGGTAACAAAAATACTTATTCATGTTTTTAAAAGACTCTATACATTTTCTTTTTAGTGACTGCATATATGGTACTGGGTACTGTTTTGTTTTTTAAACACTGGAGACAACATCACCTGTGAATGAAGTATTCATGAATTCACTATCATCTCAGAAAACTCACATGGTGCCTTTATTCCAGATTATTTCATAGATGTTCTCATGTTTTATTTATATGATTATAATTTTCTACAAATTCAGAGTACTGGTTTATGGACTGTAGTCATTCTCAAATGTATTTCTGTCCCCTTCCTTTTTACATCTGACCTACCTCTGGGCCCAGTTGAAAAGAGGAAATACAAATATATTGAGTACCATTACTATGGGTCCTGTGGCAGGCTAATCCATTTCATTTTCACACAGGCCAATACACTACCATAGGCGGTGTTCTCATTTTACCAGTGAGGAAGCTGAGGCCTGGGAATTGAAGTAATTTCCTCCAAGTCATGAAATTAGTCCATGTAGAAGTTAGCTTTTGAGCCCAGATTTTCTGACTTGGAATCCACTCCTTCCTACCCTCTGCGGCTTTGCTTTAACTGGGGAATAGCTGTGGGAGGAGCATAGAATGTGCAGTGACAGTGCAGTGCCAACAGGAACAAGTGAAGAAACACAATGGGACACCCTGTAGAGCATGTAGAACAGGCTCAGACTGTAGGTCTTGGTTGTTCCAGAAAGGTGTCTCTTGGTCATTCAGTAACTAAATTCCATTGGCCCGGATTGAAGGTGGACCTATCGTAGAATGAATTCTGTTATATGATGAATAGTGATCTCTAATGAGGTTCCACTGGCCCAGAACATGGTATAATGTTGTGACTTCCCTTTGGTAAATCACAGTTATGGGAAACGTAGAGGACTTTTATAGTTTTAAGTACTCCTATTTAAGATTTAGGTACTTTAAAAGTTTCAGCTATATTTTCAAAATGTACAACTAAAGCTTTGTGTTTGCCTTTCAGCTGCTAGTAAATCCTGTGCCATTATGTCAACACACATCGTGGCCTGCCTGCTCCTCTACAGGCACAGGCAGGTATGTCTGCAGTGTCACCTGGAGTTAAATAGTAAGCATGAAAATGCTTTGTCAGCTGGTTCGATACTTACTCACTGAGAGATTTGGCCCACTCCTGGCTAGTACTGTGAGATAAACAGTAATATAAGCTAAACACTCTGAGCATAGGTGCTTACAAACATAATGGAAGAAGATATCTACGTGAAAAAAAATACCTCAGAGACCTTAATATATATAATAGTAAGGCATTCTTTGACTAATATACTTAACATAAATAAGACATATTTCATTGACATGCAATATGTATTCTTTTTTTTTTTTTTTTTTTTTTTAAGAACTTTCTACCATCAATTCTTTTCCTTTTTTTAAATTTTATTTTATTTTATTGGGGAACAGTGTGTTTCTCCAGCGCCCATCGGCTCCAAGTCGTTGTCCTTCAATCTAGTTGTGGAGGGCGCAGCTCACTGGCCCATGTGGGAATCGAACCGGCAACCCTGTTGTTCAGAGCTCATGCTCTAACCAACTGAGCCATCGGGTCGGCCCTGCAATATATATTCTGATAGCTAATGGTTTCTAAGCTATTTGACTTGTATTTAGGACCACATTCCACCTTCCCACAATGCACTTGTCTAAGTGCTATGATGGGAGACGCCACGTCTGTCTCACTCACAGCCATCTTCTCAACACCAAACAGTGCCACTAAATATTTGTCAGATAAATATTATATGAGAGAAATTCTTGCCAAAAATAAATGCTTCTTAGTTTAAGATGGTGGCTTCTTCCCTTTGTGATCTTACATGCTCATATCACGTGTTAAAGCTAGAGTCTTCTCTGGAGGTGGAATATCAGTATCTTGACATTCCTGGGGGACCAGCCTTTTAACCATTTTTTTCACTTTCTCTGTATTGGCGCTCTGCCCCTTTTTCTTTATGTGCTGACAGGGAGCTGCAGGAAAGCCAGGGGGAAAAAAAAAGTCCTTGGACTGGCCTCTGGGCCTTTGGGAAGTAAGTTTTCCATTGTCACAAGACCATTTCTGTCTTTCTCTAGGGAATTGATCTCTCTACATTGGTGGAGGACTTCTTTGCGATGAAGGAGGAAGTCCTGGCTCGCGATTTTGACCTGGGTTTCTCGGGAAATTCAGAAGATGTAGTCATGCATGCCATACAGCTGCTGGGAAATTGTGTCACAATCACCCACACCAGCAGGAATGACGAGTTTTTTATTACTCCCAGCACAACTGTCCCATCAGTCTTTGAACTTAACTTCTACAGCAACGGGGTCCTCCATGTTTTTATCTTGGAGGCCATCATAGGTATGTTGGGGCCTGAAATACTTCCATAGAAAATAAAGGGGCCTAAAACATATAGTGGTATCTACTTCAGTTTGGATGACAGGCCATTGTTTAAGGGAATGTGTTGCTACATATTTAGTTTTCAAATAGAAATATAATCTGCTGTATCATTATTTATAGCTTATTTTTACATCAATAATTCAACAAGTAGTTACTGAATTACTGTATGCACAGTATTACACTTATGACTAAGGAGGAAGGTGAACTGTTGCTATCCAGGAGCTGAAAATCTAAGTGAGACGAGACGTACACATGGCAGTGAAGTGAGTGCAGGGGGCTCATTTGTGATCAAGAGGGAACAGGAGAAGGAGCAGAGGGCACTGTAGCCCCTGAGGAAGGTGTTTGATGGAGCTGGGATCACATGGCCTCATGAGAAGTGAATCCTGAGGGGTTCACTTAAATCTCCAGTGAATGCACATAATTATTTTTGATGTATTAACAATCTGTTAAGGTAACCCAAGTTATCTGAGCCAGTGGATGTTTTTATTGGCGTTCTGAGGCTGCCAACTTCATTGGTGCTTTTATTTCCTCAGCCTGCAGCCTTTATGCAGTTCTGAACAAGAGGGGTGCTGGGGGGCCTGCTGGCGTGTCCCCCAACTTGATCAGCCAGGAGCAGCTGGTGCGAAAGGCTGCTAGCCTGTGCTATCTACTCTCCAATGAAGGTACCATCTCTCTCGTAAGTAACAACTCTTTGGTGTTGCCTGTTCTCTTTTACTTGAGCATTGTTACGAAAATAAACCACCTTTGTTTTTCTCTTAGAGAGTTTTTGGTCCATTGTTGAAGCTTTACATTCTGCTCCTAGGTCTCAGTGACCCCCAAACCAATATGTTGCTTACTCTCTGGGTTTGCTGTCAGAGTCACTGCTCCAGTGAATCCTTCATGCAACTAAGAGGTGTGCTAGGACAGATTGCTCAATGTTCTCCGTGAGTCAGATCCAAGGTTGTGGAACTCTTATTGCACATAAGGCACTGGGTCAGAAGTTTGTAAATCATTGACACGCCAACGCATGGATGATAGAACCACAGAAGATAAGGATCAGAAATGGTCTTAAAAATCATCTGCTCAACCTTTCTTACTTTGTAAACAGGGAAACTAAGGTCCAGCAGTACTAATGAGCATTTATGTCATATTTAAGTATTTTTAGACATTTATAATGAGGCATATAAAGCAGTAGAAAGATGTTTTAGTCTCAAAATCATCAGTGAATCAAATTCATATTTAAAGTCTAGTATTCTCTTCCACTTACATGACTGTGCCCCAGAACATTTATGAGCACATGAATTGTGAGCACAGCCCTCCTCCATGGAGCTCTTTGTAGATGGTATGTTGGTGGCTCTGTTGGGGAATCTGTTTTGCATGAATCTTGGGGTTCAGAGTGGGAGGGGATAGGGTAGGTAAGGCTCCCAAGATTGCCCTTTTCCTCTTCCTGGGTCTTTATTGAGTTATTTGAATATTGTGTTTCCTCATTCACCACTTTTATGTACAATATTTACTATACAACAGCTTTTGCGGAGAAATTGTCTTATAGAGAGAAAGAAACAGGTGGTGGGGCGTGACAGGCAGCCCTTCCGAGGCCTTGCTCCACTGAGGGGATGACCGAGCTCAGGAGCACCCTTTGCAGTGGTTCTGCCACTCAGGTCATCAAGGTCTCTTCTATGGCTGTGCCCATGACTATGCATACTTATCAGGAGGGTGGGCACTGGAAATTGTAGGACGTGCCCAGTGGAGTGAGGTGGGTGATATTATGGAGGTATTTGGTAGCTACCGTGTACCGTGTTTTCTGTTTGTTAAAAAAGAGTTGTAGAATAGTGACATTGACTTTTAAATGTCTTGTCTTTTCAGCCCTGCCAGACATTCTACCAAATTTGCCATGAAACTGTAGGAAGGTTTATCCAGTATGGCATTCTCATAGTGGCAGAGGTAAGAGGAATCGATTTCCTTTATTTGCCTTTGTTTAGTTTCTTGCTCTTCATTTCCTTATGTTTTCTGCCAATTGTTTTAACCAATAATTATATTTGATATATAGTCAAGTCCAAATGAAGAGAAGAGAAAAATCAGAGTGGGGAGAGTAAACATCTTTTGGGATTGTTTAATATTCAGGTTCCTTTCGTGTAACAGGTGTTCTCTACAACATAGCTGGACTTAATTCCATGGCACCTGGAAGGAGGCCGTCTAAGATGAGATGTTTCACCTCTCAGTGTGCTTGTAGCTTGCACATGTGCACTTCTCACTTCAGAGATTTTGTTTTAAATTTGGTAGATTTTGGTATAGAGGGTATGGCCTGGGAAAGCCATACCCTCTATGGCTTTTAATTGGCTTTTAAAGCCAATTTAGGGGAGTTGACGGAAGATATTTTTATTTGATGTGTCTGGTAGCTCTTCTCCTCTCACCCTTTTCTTTCCTTCTTTCCTTCCCTGCTGTCTCCTGAGTGATTTTGAGTTTGGAAAAGGAAGTGGATTGACATTGTAAATGGCTAGACAGAGAAGAGTGGGGGAGGGAAGGAAAGAAAAGTACCCTGGCTGGGGTCCAGCTGGCAGGTGTCTGTGTGCCTGTGCACATTTGTTTACTGTTGGTCGTCTCCTTGGCACAGCAAGATGATCAGGAAGACATTAGTCCTGGTCTTGCTGAGCAGCAGTGGGACAAGAAGCTTCCTGAACCTTTGTCTTGGAGAAGTGATGAAGAAGACGAAGACAGTGATTTTGGTGAGGAGCAGCGAGATTGCTACCTGAAGGTACTTTGGTGAAGAATTCCGGTGGACGTTACAGTGATGAGTGGAGGTTTATGTTGCCACCGAGATGAGGTTAACGAGGTTCTGCTAAGCTGGTTCTCTGGTGACGTAGTCATATCTGCAGCACCCACAAACCAGCTGTGGTGCTTTCTACCTCGTGAATAAAGACACACTGTCTGAGCTGAATTTGGCACCTTAAATTGTTCAGGCTGAGTGTAAATGAATGGAACAGGAAACAAGAGTCTGAGGCTTGAGGAAAGTGAGTGTTCAGGGTGACACCTTGTGTGACCCTCATCAGAATGCACAGCTACAAATCTGTTTGCCCACACCTGCACTCACGCCTAAAGGGGCAGTATTTTTGTTCAGTCATCACCAAAGCAAGGCAGTAGCACACGAGCTATGGCAGAGAAATTAATATTGAGCTGTCATTGGCCTGGTTGCTCTTTTTGAGTCGTTCTCAGTCTTGTCATCCCTCCCCAAATTTCATACATTGAGAATTCTTTGCCTTCAATGACAACAAATCCTAGTACAGGGGAAAATTTAGGTTTTTAGAAGTTCGAATGTCCCTGATTTAGAAAAATCAGTTTTGTCTAATTTGTAATTTTATGTTAGTAATAATGACCCATCTTTTCTGAATGCACTAAGTGGATTACTTTCTCTGCAGTGGGATAACACGCCTAGTTTACACACACACACACACACACACACACACACACACACACACACACACACACACACACAGTCAGGAGGTATAGCTTCTGGAGATTCCAAATGACACTTCGAAGTTTTTCTATTTTGGGTATTACTGGTTTTGAGATGGGGCAGTGATCTTTCTTCCACTGTCCACAGGGGCTTATCTGAATATGTGTGTTTTGAG